>NW_027131384.1:0-105904 GCF_026122565.2 Emydura macquarii macquarii | reverse complement strand
ATCATAATTGATTATTTTATCATATTTTATCATATTTCATATTAAAGTATTTTGTAAAAAAAAAAATTGTCACTGTTTACATTACGTCTCAAATTTGATTGCAAACTTTTGATACACACAATAGATCATGAATCTTTAACCCCTCCCATCAGTATTGCAATATTTTAACTCCACTGACTTTCGACTCGACTACAATTAAATTCAAAAGGACTGAACTGATGTATGTGAATTTTTATCATATTTGTATTGATCAAATTGTGATCAGATTATGGTCCAAGATTTATAAACACAGTTGTGGAAATGTGTATTCCTGCAAAGAACATCTAGCCAATTTACAAAAAATATAATAAACCATATAAATTAAATGTTGCTCGACTTTCCAAAGAGAATGAAGGGATTAATTACTTAACTCTGATTGAATTTCATTGGGAGTTGGTGCCTCACACACTTAGAAACTTTTCAAAATATCAGTCTAAAGAAATCAGAAAATTTCATTTAGATTCACAAGTTGTTAGAAAGCAAGAAAATAAGAGGGGAAAACCAGCCAGCAAGCAAAAGGAATATTCTTACCTATCATTCAATCTTCAAGCACAATAAACCAAGCTGTAATTTAAATACAGACTCTGAGTGAGTTATGACTTCTTGAAGACTATTTATTGTTCTTCATATATAGTAACTGTCTGTAGGGACATCTTGCATCCCTTGTGAATCTGGCAAGAGTTAACTCTCAAACAAGGCCTCAAAGGAGAAGGTAAATGAAACTCATCTAAAACAGAACAAATAAACTTTCTACATTAAGCTGTGACCCTTCCTCGGACCCAGGCTCTGAGGAAGACCACAGCGTCTTGCTAAAGGGGACATACTTTTTACTTGTTCAGACCCCATTCCAGCCAGGTACTTATGCACATGATTGACTTTGAGCGTATGAGCCAACTCCTTGACCTCAGTGGACCATTCATGCTTAAACAGATCAGCTGTTGTATCAGGACCATAAATGTGATCCAGGGTTATGGTTCATCATACTTATGGAGACCCATTGTGTCAATTAAGTAAAATGGATCCTCAGGGAAAAAAATGACACTGCCATTCTTCCATACTTTCTTTTGAAAAGTCAACTCTTCTTGGATATTTGCTCAGCCCCACAGTATGACAGCTTCTTGTATCTCACTGAACAGAATGTACATCTCCAACAATTCTTCTAATATGTCATATTTTTCAAACTTTACCAAATATTCATTCATAGAGCTAAGCCCAGAAAAGACCATTAGATCATCTGGTCTGACTTCCTGTATATCACAGGCCAGCTAATTTCACCCAGTTACACCTGTAATGAGCCCAATAATTTGTATTTGGCAGAAGAATCTACCACAAGTCCTCCACTCTGAATTTCCCCCACATTCCTTAGGCTACTTTGGAAAGCCCAGTCAGTAGTTATTTGTCTTGTCTGTGTTCATTTCACCTTTATTTTCTTGGGCTGGGATTTTCAAAGGTGCATAAAGGGATAAGGCACCCAATTCCCATTGGATTTAAATGGGATTTGGGTACCTAACTCCCCTAAGTACCTTTGGAGAGCTCACTCTTAATCACTTTTCTCCTATTATTACAACTCTCCTTAGATAAGGACCTGGGGACTGATTTAATATCCATTGAAGTCAGCAGAAAGACTTTTCAATGCTTTCAGTAAGCTTTGGATCAGACGCATAGTTATCACCCAGTAGTAAATGGCATCAGTAAATATTCAATCTTAGACTGACCAGTGGCTTTTGGTATCTAAGTTTGTGTTTCCCATTGATCATTCCCAGAACCTACATGTCACCGCACAAATCCATGGACACCATGAAAACACTCAATTCCCATTCATCTCAATGAGACCTCCAAGTTTTGAACACTCAGGGGGTGAGGTGAGATTTTTTCTTAAGTACCAATGTTATTTAGAGGCATAGTCCAACTTACTTTCAATGGTATGTGTACTCCTAAATCATTTATGTGCTTTTGTAAACTCCCTCTAAGAGCCTGATCCAGGCAAGGTTTACTAAAATGAATCACAGAAGATCAGGGTTGGAAGACACCTCAGGAGGTCATCTAATCCAACTCCCTGCTCAAAGCAGGGCCAATCCCAATCATGAATTACTTACTGGATCAGATCAAGAGTTCACTGTTGCTTGTTAGGTAAAGACTTTCTTTCCTGTTTGTTGGTTTGCTTTTTTTACCTCTGCTATAGAGCGATTTCTCCCCATAATTATCTTGACCATATTTTAAGACCCATTGCAGAATGGATATGTGGCAGCAACTCCAAGTTATCATTCATTTGCTTCGTGTTATGTTCTTTAGCTATTTAGAACATGTGTTGCCTATATGTGAAGGAAAAATACTTGTCAGCCAACTAAATTTTTTAAATTGGTCTGGCAAATTTGCCATGCAAAAATTTCCTTTCATAGGAAGAAATCCTGCTTTGCCATGCAATCAATGCAGCGGCTGCTGCTAACGACAACGATGATGGTGATGATTAAAAATAATGATATTTTAATTCTCCATCAACATATTAATTCACTTCATACCAATGATAGATAGATAGATAGATAGATAGATGTTTATATATTTTGACTGAGAGTGAGAGAAGAAGAGAGAGAAGTTTTCAATGTGACTACAACCATACATATACTCAGCCTATGTAAGGATGGGAGAAATCTCTCTAGATAATCCCTATGGGTCTTCGTACTGCCATACTCAATGAGTAGCAACTTACTTTTTTATGTCTGTACTCCGCTGAGACGGAGGGGTCGTGGTTTGAGATCTTGGTGGCGAGAAAAGAGCAGTCGGGTGAGCCAGTGCCCACAAGATTTGTTTATTTAAGCTGCTAGCAATACAATTCGAACGCTTACCAAAATGAGGGAAGGAAGCCCCATTCTCCCTTAAGCGTGCTGCCCCAGGAGCAGACCTGCCACGTGGCACCCTCGCAGGCTGTGGGTCCACGGAGAGCTTCACAGCAGTGTGTCATCCCTTACCCTGATACAACCTTTTCCCTCATCCTGACAATCTGCCTATTGGTTACTTTCTAATTCAATGAATGATTAGTTGCTGGCGCTTGTTATTCATCTTACTATTGGTGTCCTTCCAGTGCCAATCCGCTATAAGCTGTGAGCACTTGTTTTCTTCCTTAGCTTCTTCAAAGCAGTTTTGCGGTTAGCATACTTCTGCTTTATCTTGGGGTCAGATCTAGGCCATCGGGCCTGGTCTTGCCACTGTGCTAGATTCACGTTACAATGTCTTCCGCGCCCTACAATGACCCTGTAGTTACAATGAGCAACTCATAGAGTAAGTTCCCACTCAGCATGAACAAGAGTGCAAGAAAGTTGACTGTGTAGATGAGGGCAGGAAAGAGTGACAAATGAAGTGGTAGGAATTCCGTAGTCCCCAGCGTAGACCATTTGTAACCCAAACAGTCCTCACTTGTTCCCACGCTAATATTTACTTTATCCAAATCCAAGCTTTTCAATTTTACTGAAGTGGGATCATACCTGTCCAAGGGACTTAAAGAGTGATTTGTTCACCTGGGATGTTGGGATTAGTAGTATTCAAGGGTATTCGAGTATCGAGGGTATTGTTCACTTTACATTCCACTGTCATCTACAGGAAGTTTCCCTGCACCTTAAACACAACAGGTCCTGAATTCACACAACTAGTTATCAAATAGTAGTCAGGTTCTGCCTGTAATTTTCAAAGCAGCCTAATGGATTTAAGTGCCCAGTTCCATTCAAAATCCCAGCTGTAGGTTCTACCCCACTGAAAGATACAACGGTGAGCTTTTCAAGAGCATATAAGTGATTTGGGAGCACAAATTCCATTGAAAGCACACTGGTAAATCCTTATTGCATTTCTGAGTTCCATCTTCCCTGAGTCTAGAACCAGAATCTTAGATATTAAGGCCTGTCTCCTGATAGGGCTTTGGGGAATTGTGAACCCAAATCACAGAATCATAGAAGATGAGGGTTGGAAGGGACCTCAGGTGGTCATCTAGTCCAATACCCTACTCAAAGCAGGACCAACCTCAGCTAAATCACCTCAGCCAGGGCTTTGTCAAGTCGGTCCTTGAAAACTTCTAAGGATGGAGACTCCACCACCTCCCTAAGTATCTCATTCCAATGCTTCACCACCCTCCTACTAAAATAGCTTTTCTTAATATCCAACCTAGACCCCCTCATTGTCCACAACTTGAGACCACTGCTCCTTGTTCTGTCATCTGCCAGCACTGAGAACAGCCTAGCTCCATCCTCCCTGGAACCCCCCTTCAGGTAGTTGAAGGCCTCTATCAAATCCCCCTTCACTCTTCTCTTCTGCGGACTAAATAAGCCTAGTTCCCTGAGCCTCTCCTCATAAGTCATGTGCTCCAGCCCCCTGATCATTTCCATTGCTCTCAGCTGGACTCTCTCTAGCTTGTCCACATCCTTTTTGAAAGATATAGTTAAGCCAACCTGTCTTTGCAGGGTAGAACAGAGCTAAGATTCATAGCTTCGGAGATTCGATGGCCAGAAAAGAGTACTGAGATCATCTAGTCTGACCTCCTTGTCAATCCTAGCCAGATAACTTCCCCAGGATAATTCCTATTGAACTGGAGCAGATCTTCAACCATACTTTGTTCTGGAAAAGTTGGCTTGGGTCAGTGTGTTCACAGGCACCATGCTCATTGTGGCCTGCTGCATTATCATAGTTGAGATATAGGTTTCTGTATTCTGGGCATACAGGTTGAGAGTGGGAGAACCACAGGATCCCACTGCAGGACAGGTGAAGGCAAGAGGCCTGTAACCTGGAGAGACCAGAGAAGAGTCAATGGTGAAACCATGACAAACGTTCTGCTACTGAAACTCTCTGTGGAATTTAAGGTATGCAGAATGTCATTGCAGATACAGGGTGCCTCGAGCAAAGCTTCAAATCCTGAAAAAAAAAAAATACATCGAGAACTTTAATGCACAATGGGAGGCAGGAAAAACTGGCACCTCCTTGCCGGCTGTTTGGATCGTTACTTATTCCAAGGGAAGGATACCTCCTACGGTGCCATCTCTACCACTCACTGCAGTACAACACCCCCAAATCCTGTGCTGGGGCATTTGAGTCAAATCTGATTCATAGAGGGAAGGGCATTCTACTGAGCCACCGGCCCCATTCCCAGAAGCACAGCACCCCCTAGTGCTGTACAACGACAATCAGGGCTTTTCTCAGAGCCTTTTTCATCTCCCTGTTCCTGAGACTATTAATCATAGGATTTATCAGGGGGGTGACCACTGTGTAAAACACGGACACTACTTTGCCTAGGTTGAAGGACTTATTGACCCCCAGCCGGACATACATGAAGATAATGGTCCCATAATAGATGGAAACCACAGCAATGTGGGATGCACAGGTGGAGAAGGGTTTCGTCCACTCCTTGCCTGAAGACATCTTGAGAAGAGCACCTGCAATGTGCACATAAGAAGCTATGGTGAAGGTGAAGGAGCACAGGATGACAACAGAGATGAGCGTGTATCCGGCCATTTGCTGGACATAGGTGTCGGCGCAGGAGAGTCGGAAGAGCGGGTCTGCATCACAGAAGAAATGATCTATCCTGTTAGGGCCACAGAAGGGGAGTTTGGAAATCATGAGGGTGGGTAGCAAGGGGGAGAGGAAGCCACAGACCCAACAGGCAATGGCCAGGTTGAGATAGAGCAGGTGACTCATGAGACTTCTGTATTGCAATGGATTACATATGACCAAATATCGATCATAGGCCATGGCGGCCAAAAGGAAGCATTCAGTGGCCCCTAGAGAGAAGAAGAAGTAGTATTGAGCAATGCAGCCACCCACGGTGATGCTCGGTCTTCTGGACAGGAAGTTGGCAAGCATCTTTGGGACAGTGACCGAAGTGTAGAAGACCTCCAGGAAGGACAAGTTGCTGAGGAAAAAGTACATGGGCGTGTGAAGGCGAGGATCAAACAGTGTCAGTGCCACAATGAGGCAGTTCCCAGCCAGGGAGATGGTGTAGATGGTTAGAAAGACCAGGAATAGGGACATCTTCACGACCCATTGACTACTGCTGAATCCTAGTAACATGAATTCTCTCACCACTGTCTGGTTGTCCTGTTCCATGTCTCCATTATTCTTGAAACCTGAGAGAACCATAGAATGACAGATGTTAGAGATGCAATTACTCAAATGCTATACCAGCCATAAATTATAGGAAATTTAGGAAAAGAGAGAGAGAAAGAAAGAGAGATAAAAAGAGGGAGAGATGACATTCTGGTTTCAATCTTTGTATAGATTAGTGCTGACAATTAATCACCGTTAAAACAAGCAATTAACACAAAATAAATTAACTACAATCACAAAATTAATTACAATTAATTAATTAATTACAATTATAATTAACTAGACAAATAATAATTGCAATGAATCACAGTTTTAATCCCACCATTAAAGAATAATAGGATACCAATTTCAATTTAATATAAATATTTTTGGATGTTTTCCAACATTTTCAAATGTACTGATTTCAGTCACAACACAGAATACAAAGCGTACAGTGCTCACTTTATATTATTATTTTTTATTACAAATACTTGGGAAGTAAAAAAGATAAACAAAAGAAATAGCATTTTTCAATTCACCTCATACAAGTATGGTGGTGCAATCTCTTTATCATGAAAATGCAACTTACAATGTAGATTTTTTTTTACAGAAGTGCCCTCAAACACAAAACAATGTAAAACTTTAGCCTCTATAAGTCCACTCTGTCCTACTTCTTGTTTAGCCAATTGCTAAGACAAAAAATTTGGTTCACATTTATGGGAGATAATCTGGCCCGCTTCTTATTTACAGTTTCACCTGAAAGTGAGAACAGGCATTGAGATGGCACTGTTGTAGCCAGAGTTACAAGGTATTCACATGCCAGATATGCTAAACATTCATCTGCCCCTTCATTCTTCTTTTTTAAAATCTTTTTACAGTGCATATTTGTAATAAAAGGTCACATAAAGTGAGCACTGTACTTTGTATTCTGTGTTGCAATTGAAATCAATATATTTGAAAATGTAGAAAAACATCCACAAGTATTTATAATAAATTTAAATTGGCATTCTATTCTTGTTTAACAGTACGATTAAAACTGTGATTAATCGCAGCTCTTTTTTCAATCTTGCAATCAATTGCAATTTTCTGTTTTAATCGTTTGATGGCCATAGTATAGATAACATGATTGAAAAGAATATCAGCATTGTCACTGAATTTTTGGTTTATACTGAAAAATGGAGCTGTGGTAAATGAACATTGTTAAATACTATAAACACACATGAATAAAAGGTTACTTTGAGCCAGCTAACTATAGGCTGGTTAGCGTGACATAAACCCCAGACAAAATAACTGAAAGGCTGACACAGGATTAAACTGATACAGCAGGAATATTTATTTAAGGAAGATTAAGGATTTAAATAGAAATAAGAGGGTGTGGTGGAAATGATTACAACAGAAAACAAAATCATAAAACGCAAACCTGATTGTTTGACTGTTGTCTCTGATGGTTTTGACTATGCCAGAGTAGACAATAGAACTTTGCATTACCCCACATGTTTTCCAAGGAGGGGTGACAAACTCCCTCTTCCTTGAATCATCACTGAGATACATTACCTCCTGGTGACTAATTTCTACTCCTCTGTCAGGCCTGCTTTCAATATCAATAAATTATTCCTGAAATATTAGCCATATATATATCTTACAATGCTGGCAAGTTTGACAAGTCGTGAGCTTTCTGTAGATACCTGGCATGTTACTCGTTATGGATAAAAATACCCTCTAAAAAGTGTCTTTGGTGTAGTGAGTTTGCCAGGTCTTGGGTGAGAAGTGTGTACAAAGAACAGGAAACTCTCAGTCATGGGGTCTCTGGGTGACAGAAGGCAATTAGCCAGTGGGACAGACTATCAAGGGAAGTGTTGGATTCTTTTGGCTCGTCTACACTTAAAGGTCAGGTCGACCAAACTATCTCACGCAAGGCTGTGAAAAATTTCATGCCCTGTGTAGCATGATTAAGTCGACCTGAGTCCCGTTATAGATGCCACTAGGCTGATAGAAGAATCCTCCATTGACCTAATTACTGCCTCTTGGAGAGGTGAATGCAGGACAGTGGAGGATCTTCCATTTGTGTGATAAGTATCTACACTATACGTAGTGTTGTAGCTCTGTTGCTGTAACATTTCTAACATAGCCATAGCCTAGGTGTTATGGGGTCTTCAGATTCAGACTAGATGCCCTTCTGGAGTGTGAGCTTTAGCCAAACACAAGTCATTGGATAACTGGATGAAATTTAATGACCGGTGATCTACAAGAGGTCAGACTAGATGGCCCCATGGTCCCTTCTGATCTTAAACTCTATGGATCTATTAAACATTTAGGGAAAAATATTGTGAAAAATGTCATAAAATTGGAAATTGGCTCCATATCAATCAAGTTCAAAGTTTCAAAATTTAACCTTAAGTTGGATCAGCTCTACTTACCAACACATGTATGGACTATTTTTGGGGGGAGGGGGTGGATCTTGGGGAGGGACTAAAATCAGATGAGTAGAATCACTAATCATATATAATTTTCATTTCTTAGTCCTGCTTTGAGCAGGGGGTTGGACTAGATGACCTCCTGAGGTCCCTTCCAACTCTAATATTCTATGATTCTTCTCACTGGAGACTTCAAACTCAACACAATCTTCTCATGGCAGAAATTAATGCATGGATTCTCAAAGGCATCCACTCTCCCCATCGAAGGAACAGATCTATTGCCTTTGAGCTGAAATATTATAACATTTCCTGTACAGATACATTAGGGTCTACTGAGTACATAAGAAACAAAACAAAAGGCTACTGTTCCATCACCGACTATGGAATGATCAATTTTGTCTAGCAGATAAGTCACCGGACTGTGTCAGAGGACTTAGGTCACCTTCCCAGATCCAGGCATCTCCATCTTTGCTCCAGGCATTAAATGGGTCTTTGAAAAGCGCTTAGAGATCTAAGGATGGAACACACCCATAAGAGAGCTGGTCATGACACACGTTCTCATATTGCAGATATATTATATTTTCTCCTGGTGTCTCTGTAGTTACTCCAACTAATTGTGGAGCATATTTTACAGATAGTCAGGGTGTAAAATTAAATACATAATTAAAGATGTGCCTGCCTTTTCATATCCTTTTGGACAATGAAATATATATGGTGGATAAGATGGTGACACTTTTCACTCACCTTAGTTTTAATTGTCCTTTCTGTCATTCTGGTATAAATCAGGAATCATTCGATTGGACTCATTGAGGCTGATTTTCCTCTCACGCACCCTGATGCAAATCAGGAGTTACACCACGGGAATCAATGAGACCAATTTTCCTCCCACCCCCAATGGTGTAAATCAGGAGTCACCCGACTAATGTCATTGGTGTAAAAGCAGCATGAGAGTTCAGCTGTTAGTCCCTTTTCTCGCAGATCATTCTTGAAGCAATGTTGATTTTTTGTGAGCTTTTGCAGAAGGGCTTGGCTGATACTCAAAAACTCAACTTTTTGTTTCAATTTCACCGCCTCGAGTTTAAAAGACACTCACTATTTCTGGCACTGAGGTGAGGCATCCTGGTCTTGGAGTGGTTGACGCTTCTTCATGAAATGCTGGAAGATTTCAAACAGGCTGGTTTTCTGGCTGTATGTCTGTGAGAAAAAAATCTAGAGATTGAGATGAAGTTACTGGCAATATATGCTCTGTTTTTTTTACAAAATGCCATTTATCTCAGATGAACTAAGTAGCAGAGCGGAGAGGTGGTATTTATTATTAGACACGAGCCCTGGGGAGACAGACTCTAGAGAAATCTAAATGTTTTGTACACTGTATACACAGATAAGCAACTTACTTTTAATGAAGCTTATCAAAGTCAGTGGCTGAAATCCTAGTTGTACTGACATCAGTGTTAAAACTCTGATTTCATCCAGTGTGTACATTGTATAATCCAGATTCTGGCATCCTTACGTCATATTGAATAGCTCCTTACTCTGTAAGGAGATCTGTGGATATCAGTGGGACTGTTTGTGGAATAGAAACCAATAAACATGAGTAAGGGTGGCAAAGTCAAAACCTACAATCTTTAATGGCAGCCAGATTCAACTCTATCTCCAAGAATGTAAGTCAACGGGTCCTAAATCCCATCATGGAGTTTAAACGCTTAAGTCCAGCCTCCTATCTTTGCTTGCAATCCACAGCCATGACACCTCTCCTGGAGGTAGGCACCTAAGCCATTTCTCATGAGAGCAGGATGGGCACCTACCTATCTCCACACAAAACAGCCCTGAGGGAAGGAGGCTTCCCTTGTAACCTTTAGGCAGATGGTTTGAATATTCACCCTGCATCTGGGAGATCCCCTCTCCAGTTCAATTCCCAACAAGAGAGATTGAGAAAGGCTCATCTCCTGAGCAGTGTGGTCTTTATTCGGCACTATAGGACATCCCACTGGTGTAAGTAGAAGGACAATCAGGCCTACAACATGCTCATTTCGTGATTCCAACAGAGGTATCTTTCTGGTGCCCCTACTGCGGCCCACATGTATCACAGGCAGAAGCTTATTCTTTTGTCCTCGTTGGGTGTACAACTCAGCTGACATATGTAATGAAATGTACAGCCCTCTAATTTAATAACATTTATCATGAATCGTCTTTGAACAATGAAGATAATTTGTTAATAGAAAGTCAAGGACAAACAAGTGAAATTTGTCACATCAGGCACTAGCTACAAATGACTAATTCAGCATGTTGTAGGGCTTCTGGAGGATTATTTCAGTGACTGTTACTAAATTGGAATCCAGCAGCAAATGGACAGCTCCAAAGCCAGAGAGCCTGATAACTTGATATCTTTTTTTTTATTGCAAGTTTGCCTGATAAAGGTAACGGTGTTGATGTAATATATTTAAACTTCAGTCAGACATTTGGCTTGACAAAGCCCTGGCTGGGATGATTTAGCTGGGGTTGTTCCTGCTTTGAGCAGGGGGTTGGACTAGATGACCTCCTGAGGTCCCTGACAACCCTCATCTTCTATGATTCTATGATGCTATATCACACAACATTTTGATTAAAAGATGGAACAATATTAAATTATCATAACAACAGATTAAATGGAATAAAAACTGACTAACTGATAGGTCTCAAAATGTAATTGTAAATGGGAATCATGACCGAGTGGGTGTGTTTATCGTGGGGTCCTTCAGGGACTGGTTCATGGCCCTATCATAGAATATTAGAGTTGGAAGGGACCTCAGGAGGTCATCTAGTCCAACCCCCTGCTCAAAGCAGGACTAACCTCAGCTATATCATCCCAACCAGGGCTTTGTCAAGCAGCACCTTAAAAAGCTCTAAGGATGGAGATTCCACCACCTTCCTAGGTAACCCATTCCAATGCTTCACCACCCTCCTAGGGAAAAACTTTTTCCTAATGTCCAACCTAGACCTCCCCAACTGCAACTTGAGACAGTTGCTCCTTGTTCTGTCATCTGCCACCACCGAGAACAGCCTAGCCCCATCCTCCCTGGAACCCCCTTTCAGGTAGTTAAAGGCTGCTATCAAATCCCCCCTCATTCTTCTCTTCTGCAGACTAAACAAGCCCAGTTTCTTTAGCCTCTCCTCATAAGTGCTCCAGCCCCCTAATCATTTTTGTTTTTCTCCGCTGGACTCTCTCCAACTTGCCCACATCCTTTTTGTAGTGGGGGGCCCAAAACTGACACAATACTCCAAATGCGGCCTCACCAATGCCGAATAGATGGGAATAATCACTTCCCGAGTCCTGCTGGCAATGCTCCTACTAATGCAGCCCAATATGCCATTAGCCTTCTTGACAACCAGGGCACACTGCTGACTCATATCCAGCTTTCTATACACTGTTACCCCAGGTCCTTTTTTGCAGAACTGCTGCCTAGCTCGTCGGTCCCCAGTCTGTAGCTGTGCATGGGATTCTTCCTTCCTAAGTGGAGGACTCTGCACTTTTCTTTGTTGAACCTCATTAGATTTCTTTTGGCCCAATCCTCCAGTTTGTTTAGGTCCTTCTGTATCCTATCCCTGCCTTCCAGTGTATCTACTACTCCCCCCACTTAGTGTTATTTATTATTTTTATTAAATCCCACTAAGTGCTTAAATACCTTTAAAAATCTATTCTGGAATCTTTTGAATTTTCCCCATGAGAAAATCTGGGCATTTTTAAAGTAGCCGTCAGGCTGGAACAATGGCAAATAAAGTTTGCAACCCAGGGGATTCACATACATATCTTATATTTTATGTATTTATGCATTTTTTTAACTTTTTTTTGCCTATATTTAAAAAAAAAGTGACCATCTCTACTGCAAACACCTAGGAGCTTGAGTTACTTAGGCATGTGTGTTGTATAGTCGGGTAATTTTTTTTATTATTATTTTATTCATTTATTGCTTCATCCAGAAAACTGAAAATTCAGGGCAATGTTTGGTTCAGGAGTTGTGCAGCATCGGTCGGCAAATAGGAAAAGCCCATTTCATGCCTGTCTTAGACATTCGGTGCGTCCCTCTAGCCCAGTGGCTAGCCTGGTTCTTTGTGATGTAGTATACCCAGGTTTAAATCTGTCCTGTGGAACAGTATGTTGTGTTTAGAGCTTCTCACTGCCAGATGAGTGCTTTAACTGCTGAGCTATTTTGGAGTGTGTAGCTCTTACTTCTCCTGCTGAAACTGTTCTGCATTGTATAAATACTTACATATGGACTGGGCAAGAGCCTCAGATTAACTCCAGAGTCTGGCGATTAAGACACTCAACTAGGACAATGGAGCTCCATTAGAAACATAGAAGAAGGCTAGGGTTGGAAGGGACCTCAGGAGATCATCTAGTCAAACCCCAACTAAACTATCCTAGCCAGGGCTTTGTCAAGCTGCACCTTAAAAACCTCTAAGGATGGAGAGTCCACCACCTCTCTAGGTAACCCATTTCAGTGCTTCACCACCCTCCTAGGGGAAACATTTGTTCTAATATCCAACCTAGACCTCCCCCACTGCAACTTGAGACCATTGTTCCTTGTTCTGTCATCTACTACAACTGAGAACAGCCTAGCACCATACTCCCAGGAATCCCCTTTCAGGTAGTTAAAGGCCACTATCAAATCCCCCCTCATTCTTCTCTTCTGTAGACTAAACAAGCCTAGGTCCCTCAGCCTCTCCTCATAAGTCATGTGCTTCAGCCCCCTAATCATTTTTTTTGCCCTCCGCTGGACTCTCCAATTTACCCACAGCCTTCCTGTAGTGGGGGACCCAAAACTGGACACAATACTTCAAATGTGGCCTCACACTGCTGAATAGAGGGGAATAATCCCTTCCCTTGATCTGCTGGCAATGCTCCTACTAATGCAGCCCAATGTGCTATTAGCCTTCTTGACAACCAGAGCACACTGCTGACTCATATCCAGCTCCCTATGCACTGTTATCCCCAGGTCCTTTTCTGCAGAACTGCTGCCTAGCTTGTCGGTCCCCAGCCTATAGCTGTGCATGGGATTCTTCCGTCCTACGTGTGCACTTCCAAAGGTGCTTAGGAGATTTTAGTACTGAATGCTGGGTGCTTTGTTTCTTAAAGGTATATATAAAGCCACTTAGAAAATAAAGATGTAATTTTTCTTTCATGCTAAAACTGTTACAATACAGCTCTGTCCATGTTACACACCAGTGCTGCCATTAATCTGCTCAGAAGGGATCGAACTCTGAATATCTCGCTTGAAAAAAACCTCCCCGTCTACTACATGAGCTGAAGGAGACCTGCTGAGTGCAATCATCATTTCAGGGTCTATGTCTGCAGCAGGTGAACAAATATTCCTGTGATTTGCTGAGAGCTTCCCTAGATCTTAAGACATTTGTATTGTAGGCAGGCCTGGATTTTCAAGGGTGCCTACAGGAGTTAGGTACCCAACTCTCATTGAATTTCAATGGTGTTTGAGCACCTAACTCCTTTAGGCTACTTTGAAAATATCAGCAATAGATGTTAGGTACAAATCCACTGATTGCCATGGAGAGAGACCAGGAAGGGGCTGGGCCCTGTGGCTGGACCTCTGCCTGGCTCTGTAGCATCCTATGCGATTAGATCCCCCTCTGGTTAGGTGTGAGCCTGCATTTTCTTAGTCTGGAATAGGGTGGAACCCACTTCTCGCAAGCACCCTCCCTCCCAGCTGATGGTTTCTTCAGGGGCTCTTCAGTGACCACTTTCCCGAGACGCAGTAGCTATGTCAACAGGAAAAGCTGTCCCATCGACATAGTGCTGTCTATACATGGGGTGTGGAGTTTCGGCACCTAGCTCCTTTCAGACCCTCTGCATATACCCACCTTAAGACACAGATTTGTCATGTCCCCTTGACTCCTGAAAAATTGTTTCCGTTAACCTTGGAGAATAGAAAAAGAGGAAATGGGCTTAAATTGCAGCAAGGGCGGTTTAGGTTTGACATTAGGAAAAACTTCCTAAGGGTCAGGGTAGTTAAAGACTGACGAGGGAGGTTGTGGAATCTCTGTCACGTGAGATTTTTTAAGAGCAGGTTAGACAAACACCTAGCAGGGTTGGTCTAGCTAATGCTTGGTCCTGCCTTGAGTTCAGGCGACTGGACTAGAAGACCACTTGAGGTCCCCACCATTTTATGATTCTATGGCTGCACTGATATCATTTCCAGTTCTGGGCACCACATGTCCAAAAAGATGTGGACAAATTGGAGAAAGTCCAGGGAAGAGCAACAACAATGATTAAAGATCTAAAAATACAATTGATGAGGGTAAGGTTGAAAAAAATTGGGTTTGTTTAGTCTGGAGAAGAGAAGAGTAAGGTGGGACATGAGAACAGTTTTCAAGGATGTAAAAGATTATTACACGGAGCACAGTGAAAAGTTGTTCTCATTAACCTCTGAGTATAGGACAAGAAGCAATGGGCAGCAAGGGAGGTTTAGGCTGGACGTTAGGAAAAACTTTCTAGCTGTCAGGGTAATTAATCACTGGAACGAATTGCCTGGGGGAGTTGTGGAATGTCCGTCACTGAAAGTTTTTAAGAACAGGTCAGACAAGCATCTGTCAGTTCCTATTGTCCAGCCTAAATAAAACGACTCTGAGATACTCCCTTGAGTCATCGTTTACCCATGAACAAACCTAGTGTTCTCCCTTGAACCATTGTGCTTTCCCCACAAAAGCCCCTACCCAACTTCAAAGCTCTGTTCTGATGCCTGGCTCTAAAAGCTGCAGCAGTTCCACCTTTTTCTGACTGATCGTGTCGGGGGATCTGCCTCTCTCAAGCACTCCAGACCCTAAGCTAAACAGCCTGTCTACCTGGGAACCTTCGACCGATTCAAGCTGCACTGAGTGCTGAGACCCCAACACACTCACTGTCTTTCTCTCTCTGACTCTCTGATTAAGCCCACTTTTTCCCCTTCAGACCTAATTTGATCTCTCTCTCTCTCTCTCTGTCTATCACTCCAGGTATAACTCTCTAAACCTGACTTTTGTAATCAAACTTGGGCTAGATTTACCCAATACCCCCAATTGAAACCCGTGTAACATTGTAACTGTTTTGTTTATTGGTCTCTCCGTGTATGGCTATTACTCTGTATTCCTGGCAATAAAATAACTTTTATAATCAAGTTGCCTGCTAGACTGTCTCCGGACGTCGCTTACTATTTCTTGTTCTCGGCTTCCCTATTTTGCTCTGCAGCAACGCTCCTCTTACCTAAGACAAAGATCCCTGTAGTGCTCAAAAATCCTGTGGGTTTTGCTCATCAAGGGAGTTACTACCAGAATAATTGTAACGTGAAAGTGGGGATAGGGATGGGCTGAACCTGTGACATATAAGGGTGGCAGCTTGGAAGTGCTGTTCGACCCAGCCTGCTGAGTCCAGAGACATATAAAGGGTCAGCTTGGGAGTGCTGATTGACCCGGTCCACTCACATGCACTCTGTTAATCTCTGAATGTGTGTGTGTGTGTGTATATGTGGGTGTTTATCTGAGTCTGGGGCTGGAGGAATCCAGCCCTGGGAAATTTAGGTCCTGCAGGGTAGCTCTGTTGTGAGGGGACTTGCAGAAAGGGGAAGTAAAGCTCCATGTGAAAATACAAGTGAGACAAGCAGCACATCGATAGAATTACAATCCCCCTCCTCCCCCAGAAAAGTAACCCTAATAAATGAGTAAATCCCAAGGTAACAGGCAAATCTGGTACAGTGGAAATCTCAGTGACCACAATAGGATCTACATTTGACCTCATTCTCCAGAATCACCACTGCAGACGCGATTGGGTAGGGGGGTGTCTCAAATGCCTGGGGTTTGTGATTTTCTTTCAATCCCTCTCTGGGGAGAATTCAGAGGGCCTGCAAAGGGCAAGGCCCCCTTGCAAGTGGAAAGAGACTAGGAGAACTGTGCCGGAGCCATGTAGAGTAAATAATTGGGTGACCTCAGGTTCTCCCACTGTACAGGGGAAGAACTGAAGGGGACTCCGTTACATGCCTTTCTCGGACCGTAGACCCGTTAAAATCAGTCATTTCAACAGGAACTCAGAGAGCCACAGAAACACTTTGCTAACTCGTCACTGTTGTGGGAAGCAAATCTTCAGTTTTCTGGGAAAACACTACCCAAGAGCTGACACACCTGAATACATGCCAAAATATTCTTAAGCCATATGCTCCAACCAACTAATAATGTTCATTGCCCTCCACTGGACTCTCTCCAATTTCAACTGTCCACATCCATTTGATGTGAATTCTTACCAAATGCATGGTGACCAAGAGATAGACAGATTGAAAGATTTTAATCTTATTTACACTGACCTGAGTGGTGTTTTTCTGGATATTTGCCAGTGCAAATATTTCAAGGTGCGTAAATGGATTACACATTGTTTTTGCATAGAGACAATAATTTATCAGTTGACTATCTTTATAAACACAGTAAAAATGACTATCAAAGCAGAAAGATGGATGGTTTAATCCAGCATGGAGGTGAATAACTTCCCTCCAAATATTTTTCTCAAAGCAGCTTTGATCACTTTGTTCCTCATGCTGTAGATGATGGGATTCATCAAGGGAGGCACCACGGAGTAGAGAACAGCCAGCACTAAATCCAATGTGGAGGCTGAACTGGAGGTGGGTTTGAAGTAGGCAAAGGTAGCAGTGCAAATGAACAAGGAGAACACAGTGAGGTGAGGGAGGCAGGTGGAGAAGGCTTTATGCCGGCCCTGCTCAGAGGGGATTCTAAGCACTGAGGTGAAGATATGAACATACGACACAATTATGAAAACAAAGCAGCTGAACAACAAGCAGACACTAAAGATAGTAGCCCCAGTTTCACTGAGATACGAGTGAGAGCAGGCAAGTTTGAGGAGCTGGGGGATTTCACAGAAGAACTGATCCACTGTGTTCCCACTACAGAAGGATAGTGCAAACATGTTCCCAGTATGCATAGCAGCATTGAGAATACCACTGGCCCAGGCACTGGCTGCCATTTGGACACAAGCTCCCCTGTTCATCACTCTCTCATAGTGCAGTGGTTGGCAGATGGCAATGTATCGGTCGTACGCCATGACGGTCAAGAAGGCAACATCTGTTGAAGCAAAGAGGATGAAGGCAAAGACTTGGGTGACACATCCGGAATAAGAAATCAACCTGGTGTTCATGAGGGAATTGGCCATGGATTTGGGGATGGTGACAGAGATGGATCCAAGGTCTATGATGGACAGATTCATCAGGAAGAAGTACATAGGGGTGTGAAGGTGGAGGTTGAGGGCTACAACCATGAAGATGAGAATGTTTCCGATCAGAGATGCCAGGTAAATCACTAGAAAAAGCACAAAGTGCAAAATCTGAAGCTCCCACACCTCAGAGAATCCAAGGAGAAGAAACTCAGTCACGATGGTTCGGTTGGACATTTTCTTTTTCAGTAGGTTTTGTGATGGCTGTGGAGGGAAGGATAAGGCAATGGTCAGGATCAGAAACTATGAGGGAATGAATCTAATTCTCTGCTTCATGATAACATCTGATGTAAATCTCAGAGGTGCACAGCCCTTCTCACGTCCATTGATTAGAGCTGCAAGTGTTCCAGACCTGTGACAATCAGACCACTAGTCAGGTTCATTATCATACTAGTGTGAATGGGATTAAGGCTCTTAAACACAGAGAAGCTGCTTCAGTTTACACCAGCTTAGAATCTGGCCCAAGATGTGGCTTTTTTAAATGCATTAGCAAGGATGGAACAAACACAACCCAAATCCAACGATTCTAGCCATGAAGTTCTCTCTGTTGTGATTAACAAGAGATTCACAACTTGGACATGGAACTGAAATACCAAAATCCCAACACAGCATGACTGTCACTTACTGGGAAATACAATGTCGACTGACCCGGCATCAGAAGTGGCAGCTTGTCTGTAATAGTTCTACCCCAACACCACTTGGATGGCCTGCTCCTTCTTTACACACTGAGTTATGGCAACACACACCAGCTATAATTCCTTCTCTATGCACTGATAGGGTGGTAGCACGGCTCAGTTACTTCTGTGCTGCTCCGTTTAACTCTGTGGCTTCATTGTCTGGGATGTGCGGGTCAGGGGCAGTCGGGAGACTTGGTTTCTATTCTTGATCTTCTCTTTGACGTTGGGCAAGTCACTTACTCTCTGTGTGCCTCTGTTTCCCCAAAATCCCTTTGTCTTCCTTCTCTGTCTTGGATAGTCCCCTTACTTGGGGACAGACTTATTACCTAAATGTTCTGTCCACCTGTTATCAGCATTTTTTTTTAGCTGGCAACCATGTGGGACAGAGGATTTGGTGCATGAGCAGGAGATCTGGGTTCTAGTCCAATGCACCTCCTCTATGTCCTTGGGTAGGGTCAAGCGAAACAGTCTTTGGCTGGGAACTTCAACCATGTATGCATCAATTTAAAGGCACTCGTATTTTTAAAACATATTCTGTGTGTGTCAACTTTGCTACTTACTCAGTTTTACCATCCTGCAAGTACCCCTTTTTTAACAGAAATAAAAATGGCTATAACCGAGCAAATCGGTTTGAAACTGTGATGTAATTGGACAGTATTAATATTAGTATTAGTGTTAATATTGGACAGTGTTAATCCCCACCCTGACTTAAAGCTAAGTTTCCAATTAGCAATAGTCCGATGATCTCTATTTAAATTACCTCAAAGGAAAATTGAGTTTTCAACTGAACACATTTTTCATGGAAAATGTCTGCTATTAAAGAAAACCCAACAATGTACATTGCAAAACTGAAAATTTATTAGTAGTAGTATTATGAGGAGGAGGAGGAAGAGGAGGAGTAAAATAAGTTTTCAAACAGAATTTAATCAAAACTTTCTCCGCTGCCAAAAAGTCAAATATTACTGGTTTTCACAATTTCAATAAAAAGTCATTTTTTTCCGCTAAAACTGATCTCTCAGATTCTACTTGTTTGATAATAAAAGTCATAAAGAGTTGCAAATGAAATTCATGTTTCTATTATTAAGTTTCCTTTGTATTAATATTGGCACATATTTATTTGAAAGATAAAGAATTTACCGTGTTGGTCTTTGTGGATGATTCCCAGTTTGTGATGCATCTGATTCTCCTGCGCTAGGATTCTTTGCTCATCTCTCTCCTGCCCCATCACTGTGTTATCCAGCAGCAGTTTCCATGTCCTTGCAGTGAATTTCCTGAGTCTCTCTGCAGTTCCAGGAAGACAGGGATCCACTCCACAGAGGGGTGCTTCCTGCTGCCTACCTTGGGCAGCCTTGGGGAAGAGACAAAGGACTGAATGGGATGAGAGACTGAAAACCTCTCCCAGCTCTACAGCTGATCCTGGCCTCTGCAGGCTTCAGACAAGGTAACAGACCAGGATGTTCCTACTCGGGGGCTAAGTAGCTGAATCTGCTCCCCAGGGCTGTGAGGCCAGCTCTGATCTCATCTCCGGAGCAAACCGACAACCAGCCCCAGCTGACCCCAGACTCTCAGAGGGGGAACAACACCTGTTCAGGATCTCACAGGATGACAGCAACCCTGGAAGGACCATTAGCTAAAAACAAGGCAGTGCTGAGCCCCAAAGCGTGTCCCAAAGTGTTTCCAGAAAAAAACAGTGATTTCTAACACACCTGAGCTACAATAGCTAAGAGCCCAGTGGCACGAGATTCTCAGCTGGCCTGGATTAGTCTGTTCCTTCATTAACTCCACATAAGCACCTCCGGGAGAGCAGAGATTTTTTCTCTCCTCCTGCCTTGCACCAGCAGCTCTTGAGATGCAGCCAGAAGAGGAACACGTAGCTCAAGCTGCTCTGGCTGCCTGAAGTTGATCTCCAAAGATTACCCAGCAGCAAAGATGAAAAACTAAGGGCCAAGTCCTGGGCTGGTGTAAATTGATACAGTTCCATTGAATTCAGAGGAGTTTGGGCTATTTACATCAACTGGGGATGTGGGCCTTTCATTTCAGTTGAGATATCTCGGTTTTCACCAGCTGGGAAATCTGGCCTATGACACAGTTATAAATCCATATTCATTTGCCTATAAATACACATATGCATATAAATGTACACACAAAAACACACATACAATAGTGCACATTTACAGCAAACGTGCAGTTGCACAATACTTTTCACAAATAAATGCACAATATTGTGTATTCACGAACACTCACAATAATGCACATTCAGAAAGATACTTTCCCTCCAAAAGAAGTGCTGACAATGCACACAAAACTCACACTACTTTTGAGCAACAAACACATGGTTTCACTTTAGGAACACACTCACCTTGACAAAATCACACATGTTAGCAATGATCTTGACTAGCAACCACACACTGAAAGCAAAGTCTCAGAAACATGCATTTACAATGTAATCTCAGAAAAAGAAACACAGAAACCAGATCTATGATAGAAACTATTGCCACCACTGCCATGTCAGTTATGAAGTGTGTGTTTTTTGCTATATTTCTATACCACTAGTGGAAACTAGTTTAAACCAGTTTAAAAGTGCTTCTGCAGTGTCTCTTGTTTCTCTCAGGGAACCAGTGTAAGTTATACTAGCAAAACTACCAGTACATTTTCACTGGTAGAGTTTGTTTGTATTGCTATGTGACAAGGCACTTGTGAAAATGGGATCTTGATCTCTAAGTCACATATGTGGTTTTGCAAATGTTAAACCTAGCTAAGAGTCAACCATCGGTCAGAGGCAGATACGAATGCTCACGATGGTGGTATATTACAGCAGGTGTCAGATGGCCATACAGAAGTTGAAGGACATGACATCAAAGAGGAAGAATTCCATGGAGCCCACCAGGAAGTGGATGTAGGCCTACCTTGGAGATTTGGGAAGGAACGGGTCTTCCGATTTGCTGAATTTGGCCAACATCTTCAGGTAGACTATGCTATTGAGAGGGACCTCCAGGACGACAAGGTTGGTGATGAAAGGACAGAACGGACTGGTGAGTCTGGAGAAGAAGGCCCAGAGATTTTGGCTTTGAGATAAACTGTTATTTCATGTGACTAATCCATATCCCAGAAAGACAGAGTAATTCCAATGCACCAGTTGCCGGGCTTTCTTTGACTGGGAAAGGAGAGAAATGGAGAGAGTGTCCTGGTCTGACACTAATTAGATATTAGTTTTAAGCCCTATCCATAACCCTAACCCATAACCCATAGGGACATAAGCATGAGTTTTTCTTTAAACCTTCAATGGAGCAAATTTATGTTAAAATTTAAGAATGTGCGGATGTGGCTTCTGCAATCAACACCTTTGTGCAGTATATTCAAAGTGAGTTTTAAATTCATAATTATGAGCATTTGTACCAGATGCACAGGTGGTGTACACTTTTAAAGCTCTATTGACATCAGCATTAGTACGAGCATTGCCAGCAGATGAGGGAAGTGATTATTCCCTTCTATTCAGCATTGGTGAGGTAACCTTTGGAATATTGTGTCCAGTTTTGGGCCCCCCACTACAGGAAGGATGTGGACAAATTGGATAGAGTCTAGTGGATGTCAACGAAGATTATTAGTGGGCTGGAGCACATGACTTATGAGGAGAGGCTGAGGGAACTAGACTTGTTTAGTCTACAGAAGAGAAGAGTGAGGGGGGATTTGATATATATCTTCAACTACCTGAAGGGGGTTCCAGGGAGGATGTATCTAGGCTGTTCTCAGTGGCGGCAGATGACAGAAGAAGGAATAATGGTCTCAAGTTGCAGTGGGGGAGGTCTAGATTGGATATTAGGAAAAACTTTTTCACTAGGTGGGTGGTGAAGCACTGGAATGCATTACCTAGGAAGATGGTGGAATCTCCATCCTTAGGGGTGCACATGATGACACTTTTCCACCTATGGCAAGGCTAGAACAAAATGACTCCAGACTAGCAACTTACCCCAGTGTTTATGTCATTACTGAGAGTAGTTGTTATGCCAGGCACTGCTGCTCAGAGCTGCCTGCAGGTTCTGGATACCTGATGAGGAATTAAAACACACCCACACCAGTTAGGTACACTTATTTTTAATCATGGCTTACGCTCCAAACAGGAATGGGAGACTCTAGGGCGAGCTGCGAAGCTGGCTGCCTGGGGATTTTGCCACGCAATCCAAGTGGATTCATGGACGAGTCTTGTTGCGCACTTTGCATTTCAAGCTTTTATACAGCATTCTCTAGGAAACAGCAGCATTGGCTAATTTACAGCACCTGACCTTGCTTCCTCACTTTCCTCCTCTTTTGGCACCACACACAAATTCACACGGCCTTGCACAGCCTGTTTACCAAGCTGAGCAGTGCCTCTTATCAAATCGGTTCTGACCAGGCCCATCAAGCCCCTATCTCTATCCAACGCGTCACAAATATCTTCCGCAGCCTACAGTAGTGCAGAGACTTTGGGCCAGAACCTCACCAGTGTTAATCTGGCGATGTCAAGGGTCTACACTGCACTCGTGCTGATCTAGTTGAGTTGGGAAATCTGACCCTTACATCTCTGTGACACTCCATTTCTCCAGGATACTGTCATTTCATTGAAAATGATGAAAAGATGCCTCTCTGAGGCTCTTTGTTTTCGAAGACATCATTAATAATACCATCATATCCCAAGAGTAAAACATTTCAGCAGGATCTCAGCCATGTAGAAACCTCTTTTGCACCCTTTTATCATTGTGGGGAGCAAACCTTCAACCTGCTCAGACAACCCCATCAGAGTGATGACATACGGGTATTCCCAAGAGAGAGCAAACATTGAAAATCACATCTGACCAAATAAGTGCCATCTCCAAAGACCTTCCCAGCTCCAAATCACCTGGAATAAAGAAACAAATGAAGCTGCCAACCAAACACAAAGAACAAATGTGCTGATACCTCACTGAGAGTTTTTATCCTAAAAAATAAGAAGAGTCAGAGACCCCACTAGGGATTATGCTATGGCTATAGGAAAAAAATTCACTAGGAGGGTGGTGGGATGGGTTACCTAAGGAAGTGGTGGAATCTCCTTCCTTAGAGGTGCAGCTTGACAAAGCCCTGGCTGGGATGATTTAGTTGGGGTTGGTTATGCTTTGAGCAGGAGGTTGGAGTAGATGATCTCCTGAGGTCCCTTTGAAACCTAATATTCTATGATTCTATCGATTTTATGTGCAAGGCACTCAGATAGTATGGTGATGGGTAGCAGTACATGATAGATAGATAATGATGTTCTTTACATTTGTGGAAACTCCTTTTTTTCTTGAGTCATGTTTTCTGAATTTTTGCTAGTGTAAATACCCAATTCTGCATAAACAGTCTGAACAGTACATTCTTATGGAGGCAATAAAGTCATCAGATGATTATATTTATAAACAAACACAAAATGAAATCATGATCAATGGACCCTAAATATGGACATTTTATTATTTTTGAATAACCTCTGACCAATCAGTTTGCTCAGTGCACCTTTCATCTCCTTGTTTCTCATGCTGTAGATGATGGGATTCCTCACTGGGGGCATTATGGAATAGAGAATAGCCATCAAGAGATTCAAACCTGATGCTGAGCTGGAGGTGAGTTTCAAGTAGGCAAAGAAGCCAGTGTAAATGAGTAAGGAGACCACAGTGAGGTGATGGAGGCAGGTGGAGAAGGCTTTATGCCAGCCTTGCTCACCGGCCTCAACAGATTCCAGTTATACAGAAGTCTAAGCTACTAGATGAGGGCAGAGACTCTGTACCATGATGTTTGAATAATGTCTCGCTTCTGGAGGTATTAATTTTGTGTAGCCAGCAGTTTGCCCGGATAGGCAATGAATGGACACGGGACTTTACTGAAATACATAGTATACCACTGAAGTATACAAAAGCTGCGCCTTGATTTATGTCTCCTAGATGCTTGAGCGTGCTCCTACCTATTTGAGGAACTGAATGATTACAGCAAACCATATATGTATGAATAGTAATTTTACTTTTAAAATACATTTGACCGAGGTGAAGTCATGGCCACGTTGTGGTTACAGTCCACGAGTCTATAGGAGTTTCATGCCTAATTACCCACTTGGCAATCTTATCCAAAAAAGGGCACTTACACATACATTTATCTTTAAGCCTGCAGTGGGACTTCCCACACATTTAAGGCAAAACACTTGCTTAAGTGTTTTTTTTTCCTAGATCAGCACTGTAGTTCTGAATATGCAAAGAATATGACTTTTAACTCCCGAATCATGGAGTGTTCCGATGAGAAGCTATGACAATTTAGACCAATTGAGAATCTGCTTCTTCATTTCTAAGAAACCAGATTATAATTTGACAATATATCCAGTCAGGAAAGAGAATCAGAGCATGTTAAAATATAACCAGATAAAACAGCTCAATGTTCAAACACTTAATAGTAATCAAGACTTGCTTGTCAATGAGCACTGGAGTAAGAAATGGTCCCAGAAATTCTGTGGTGAATAATACTGACTAAAGAAAATTACAATCTGGACACTTGATATTCAGGAAAGAAACAGAAGCAAAATATTTTAAATGGATTATTAATGGCCTGTCTATCTACCACACTCTCCTTAAACCTAACTTATATGTAATGCACACAACTATGAATAGCCAGCTTCTATGATCCAGGGCACCTTTTGTCACATTTGGATCCTTGAATGGATAAAACACTCTTGGTCAAATTCAGATCCTTTTAAAGGAAATGGCTGAATCCCAGCTGATGCAGTTACAGGGACAGTTGCATCTCTGAGCCCTCTAGTCTTTCTGAGTGCGCCCCTCAGGGCTGAGCATCATGCCTGCACCTTCTACCATTCTGGGCATTATAAGAATGCTCCACATTGTCTGACCATGACTCCATATCTTAACATCCATAGTTAGTGCAAACTGTCCTACCCTTTCCTTACTGATATAGTTCCAACAGTGCATTCGAGAGAAGGATGAAGGCCAGGTCCCTGCTTGAAGACCCTACAGTATCTCTGGACAAGGGACAGGTGGAAGATGTAAAGCCATTTATTCCCCTTCCTTTAGTTCTTTGCCTGCTGCTTCCTCATCCTCACCCAGATGAAAGATGTTTGTATTACCGCCTTTAAAACAGTACACTATTTATTAGTGAAGATAGGAGGATTGATACAGATATGAATCAAATACAGACTAGCAGAGCTGAAAAAGGGGTTAGTTCTACAGCAGTTGATGTTTTAACTCTTTTCCTCTAAGACTGAACACTTCCCCCCACATTTTATAATCCATGGGTTCTGTTGCAGTCTGTTTAACATTAAGGCCTAAAGCCATAATAGGGGAAACCCACTTTACTTCTGCTTTCGACATTAGCAGAACAAAGGCCATGATTTCCTCTGATTTCCTGTTATAGGTGAAATTCATCATTCTCCACCATCATTCTCTTTCAGTTTGGGTGGCATTTTTCCAAATGATGCTTTTGATCTCCAGTGGGAGTATACCACTCATTTCATCATGGATCATATTCTTTACTACATCAGTCATCCATCCCTGCATTTTTATACATGCCAGGGACAAAGACCATTGGCTTACAGGGCACCTACAGCCCTCAAGAGCCAGAAGTGGTCTTTTTCTTGGGATTTCTCCCATTCCTGTAGGAGTTGTGCCACACCGGCTTGTATGGAACTTAATTGGTCAAACGATACTTTAATAAATGCCACTAAACCCTTGATTCGTTTGCCCAGTGCATTCATCTTGTTTGCAATGACTTTTTCACTGATGCTGCTAAGGGCTGCCCCCACCTCCTCCAATTACTTCTAGTACATCCCTGTTGTAAATTTCTTGAGAATCCAGGGCTTTTAAAATGCAGGGCAAGATACCCTCACATTCCCCTCCTAGTATCACTGTCTGTAGTTTTACTTCCCCAGACTTTTCTGCCTAGTCTTTGGGGGTAAAAAGGGATTATGTCAGCCTAAAGTGAATTGGTCTTTTCCTGGTGCTGTCCACTTAGGGATGTCAGTCCATAAATGAATACAAGGGGGTTTATAAATGGGAAAAGAACTAAAATTTAAACTAGCATTTGTCACCCATTTACAGTCCCAAAGCCCCACACTGGTGTTCCTTTCTTTTTCCTTTTTCACCAGCAGATGGCCCTTCCATTGTGGCATCTGAAGGTGGATCGTAGGTGGGGTCACTTTTGTCCACTGATGTTTAAAATCTTTTAGGAGGCATTGGCAGCATTGCTTCAGACTTTTTTGATCACTGGGCAATTTTTATAGCGTCATTCACAGTAAGTTTCCCCACACTCCCAGCACAGCAAGTGCCGAATTCACACCACCAGAGGAGCAGGATCATGCCCTTGCAAGCAAAAGAAGCACACAGGAGTGCATCATCTCCAAGGACTTCCAGCATTTACACGGTTAATAATCTAAACCACAAAGCAAAATAAACCTTTCCCCTCCCTATACAGCAGGTGGCATTAACTTTTACTCAGACCTCTTTAGGTTTGCATTCCTCTTTTTCTCCCTCCGCCCTTTTTGTAATTGCCAGCTGCAGCACAGTTTTACCCCGATTCCTCTTTCAACAAATGGTGCAGCAGGGCTGCCTTCTTCGAAAATTCTTCAATGAAATTTTAGCTCCACTCTGTTGGTCAGGGGAACACCCTTTGTTTTCCAAAATCACTCCACAATAATTTATTTGTTGGGAGGCCAGCTGGGTTTTCTTTGAGCTCAGCTTAAACCCAGTTTTCTGAATTGTTTGTAACACTTCGTTTAATACTTTTAGATTTTCTTTCCTGGTCTGAGTGCAAACCAGGATGTCATCCATATAAGAAATCACAGTCTTTGTTCACGCATTCCCTCCCACATCTTGGCTACATGGGCACGACTGATGAGGGGGGCATCATTCCAGCCCATGGGAACCCTGGCAAAACACAACTGCATCCCTTGAAAGGTAAAACAAATGTGTAACAGCTGTCCCAATGTAAAGGGATAGCAAAGAAAGTATTGGCCAAATTTAAAATTGAAAACCGCTGCGCCCCTCCTACATTGGAAGTCATTACCTCCTGATATTTAGCCACAACAGGGCCATCAGTGGGGTCACCCAATGAAGGGGGCAAAAATCCACCACAAGCCTTCAAGTCCTTCTGTCACTTCTAAGGACTGGCCTAAACACAGCATTACTGGAGCTTGTTTGCTGCACTAAAACTTCTTGGCTTAAAAGCCCATTGTTTTTTCTTTAGGCTGGCTTCTGCCTCTTTTGGGTACCTATACTGCTTCTTGGGATGGGGGATTAGGACCTGTGATTAGGATTTCTGCATTCATTTTACCACATTCTATTTTATTTTTGGGCCACACCTCCCACTGCCTTTCTGCAATTGCTGGAATTTCTGAGGGTCACTCCAGGTTTTTACATGCCTTAAGGACCACAATCCTCTAGCTTGCTGAAATGTTCACAGGCTCCCAGGATGTGCCATGAGGCATTTCCCAAAAAACCCAGTTCGCAAAATTAATCAGCACTCTGATATTAATTTCCAGGATTCCTTCTCCCTTTAAATTCATTGAACCAAATTGCCCTTTATTTCTTCTTTGCCCTAATTGATACAGGACGTTTCTGTAAAAATGTTATTTTCTGCCTAATGCAGTATTTTATTTTTTTAAACACAATACACAACGTTAAGAACAAGACAAACAACACAAAACACAATCTTTCTCGCACCTGTAGATCCATAGTATTTTGGGTTGCTCTTCAGCTCGTACCAGCTTTTCTAAAGTTCTGAAAGACAAAAAGAACATTTTTCTACCCCTTTTGGGGAGGTGACAGATTACGGCTTAAAATAACCCTTCCTTTTACAAATGTCCTTGCTGATTGAAGGCAAAACAGATGAATTACCCTCATACAACATACACTGCATATTCTATGGGGAAAATATGCATTTCTTTTAAAGTTTATTTAAGTGATTTTAACTAAATTGTCCATATTCAAATCAGATTGTCTTTCTGCCTACAACAGTTATTTACAGATCATACTTTTGGGGAAAAAGGGCCCATTTTCCTTCAGAATGGCTGCAAAGAAACCAAGAATTATTTTTCCATAACACTTTTCCTCCAAACTCTGATGTTAACCGCTCACTTTCTTTTCTTAAATCACTTATTTTCCAAAATGACACCTTCATCAGTTGATATAGTTGAGGTTAGTTCTGCTTTGAGCAGGGGGTTGGACTAGATGACCTTCTGAGGTCCCTTCCAACTCTAATATTCTATGATTCTATGATCAGTTCAGATATTACTATTCCAAGTATTATTCCAGAGATCTAGTAAGCAGCATCTAGGCAGGCCTACCTGATCAGGCCTAGCATACAACTTAGGCAGACAAATGCCTGTCTTCTGATTTGAGAACCTCTCTGGGACATAGGCAGGAGGTAGCGTCTGGCCACCTAGAGTGAGGCAACAGACCACAGGCAAAAACGTAGGCACTTAGGGTACTCTTTCTGCACACACTTAGGAACTGAGTGACTCTAGAAACCTACAGGGTAAGGACCAGCTGCCAGGTGGGAGTTTTGTGGATCTCAGTGGGGCCTAAAAATGAGGCATTGGTACCCAAGTTCCTTTATGGATCCCACCCCTGACTCTCATTGATTGCAGTGGGAATTAGTGACTAAATTCATTTGAGGATCTGGGTCATGGTCACTACTTTTTATGCTCATTTTTGTAGGGAAGAGAGGTTGTTATTCTTTGATTTATTTAAAAAGTTATAAAATGATACATCTGAAGCAGGTCTTCAGACAGGCAATGAAAAAGTCATCAGAGCAGGATATTAAATCCCATTTAACTGTAGACTTGGCAATACAGTTATAGCCTAAGTTAACCAAAGTCCCACACACATAGCACATAACTGAAGTTCTCTCTTCTGTTGCTTCATAACCATCAAGTGGCTCCTTCAGCTATTTGCCCTTTCTTATGCAAGCAAATGACAGCTCTGGCAAGGAAAGATTTTTTTGACTCGGGTTAAGATTAGTAATGAATGTGAGGGCTTTAGTGAATCCTGAGTAGTTCTCATTCAAGAGGAAGCATTTCTTTTACAGTCATTTACTAGATCCCAATAATCCTCTTTATATAGGACCACTTCAACATCATTATTGCCCTTTTCCTCCCCTCCATCTCTGTTCTGCAAAAGAATCTTGAGACCTCAACCCTTGATTAGTAATCATTGGGATTAATGCCTTTTCTTTCGTAACCTCTACTTCAGGAGAGGGGAGTAGAGGAGGTTCAGTGGTTAAGACACAGGCCTGGAAGCCAAGGGATGAGAGTTATCATTCAAGCTTTGCAGTGTAATCATGAGCAAGTTTCTTGCTGTGTATTTTACCTTGGTTTTTTCATCTGCAAAAGGAGGATAGCATCATAGAAATTGCCGTAACAAATCAAAACCATGGGCCACATAGACCAGAATACTGCTCCCATAGTGGCCAGCAGCAGATTCTTCAGACGAAGGTGCAACACACCCAAAGATGGACAGTTATGGAATAGCCTGACCATAGGAAAGATGTTCCTAACCCACACAGCCAGTGGCTGGCCTATGCCTTCCAGCATGAAGATTTACACCCCGATACACTATCTACCCCATCTAATCACTGTGAATGTTAGCTTTATTCTCTAGAAAAGTGACTAATCCACATGTTTTAAACATGCTAAACTCTCGGTCTGAGTAATCTCAGTAGGATCTCACTGTTAAACATGTTAATTGTGTCATGTTTTTACAAAACAAAATGTTTCTTTCCTTTTATCCATTTTTTAAATTGCTGCCTATTTTGTTTGCATTGCTTAACTCCCAGGAGTGATGTGACACTAATTACTATTTGTAAAGCACATTGAGATCTTTCATATCAGTAGCTAGTGTACAGTAACTGCCTTTGAACGAAAAAAACAAAGTGTAGATCTTGTACTGAGTTAGCATTATTTCTTTAACATGCCAATATAACAGTTTAGGCAAAACTGCATCTATTTGCGCTATTGCTAAAACACAGAACTGGATCTCATGAAGGCTCCTATTACAAGCAAGGTCATTCATCAGGTTCTCTATAATGATTGTATCCATTCATTAGCACTCTCTTGAGACTACAGAGATTTATTTCTAACTAATGATCACAACTTCCAGAGTCCAGGCTGGATTCCAATCTCACACCGATTTTCCACTGCTGTATTACACTGTCTTGAGGGCAATTACTCCAGATGTACACATGTGTAAATAAACGGGGGGTGGAAATCAGGCTACCTGTGCTTCTCCTGCAGGATTCAGAGTGTTTCTTATACACTATTTTCCTTTTGATCTTTGCTACTGTTTTCTCACAGCCCTGTGGCCTCTAAGATTACAGCACTTCCCATTAAGTTTAATAGTGTTCTTTGTTTCTTAAAAAATTCTTACATTTCCTATAGCAAGAAAAAAATACTTAGCTTCTCCATCTCAAATGACATTCCCATTACAGGTGAATTTAGGCACATCACATGCTTTTAAGTTGGATAGTAAATCATACCCATTTTACAAGGTGGAACCTTAGGAACAGAGGTCAGGTGACAGGACTTGCCTCACAGAAGGATTGTGTAGGATTGCCCTACCTCTTTCTATTGGGTGCAGTTGTTACCTCAGTCTCTCTTGTTCCCAGCTTTTTTGGCAGGAAGGGCAGTTTTGTCTTCCAGGCATACTGGAGAACGTCAGGGTACACAGACTTCCACAAATGATAGTTCTTGGGTGTGCGTATAGCCCTCTGCTGTCTGAAAGAGGATGGTCTCTAACAACCAAATATTTTCCCTAATGGATGCCACCTGATCCACTGCCAATCTCCTGACCTGAATTAACCCCTTCCCAGCTCTCTACCTGTATAAAGCTTCCACTCACCATAGGCAGGCGTAAGGGCTAGAGCTAGAATTAGAACTCCGGAATTCCTGCTCCTGTGTTCAGAGCAGCAGCCTGCACTCCTCTCAGCATCAGAAAACAAGGTGCATTGTCAGGCTTTACAAAAGAACTCATTGCATTGCATTAGCACAACACCACTACCAACAAAATGGAGCCAGTCCAAGCAGCGTTCCTGCCTTCAGTGTCAGAGTGGAGAGGTGCATTTGTATATTCAGATATACACATACATTATGTACACAAACTGTACCTGGAACTTGCTTCCATACCCTAATTAACATAACCCTTTCTGTGGGGTTTCTAGGATATAAATGAACTGCTATAAAATAAGGTTATTGGTTAATATGTATGGACCAGAGATTTAAAATCAGCTCCCCGAGAGGCCGTGAAACCATCCAATTTGGCCCTTTAGCCCTGTAAGAAGTCAGTCAGCTGCCTTACAGAACTGTTGAAGAAGATACAGAGGAAGGACACAAGCAACTGCAGCAGGAGGTGTAGTGAGCACTGCAGTAATCAATATAATTGTCATAGTTAAAATCTGACATATGTCCAATTTCCCCACAAACTAATTATCTCTCCTCTTCTGAGAAGCTAAGGCAACAAATTATAGCAGACTACTGTTTGCTGCTTGAGTCTGAACATGGCTCATCATGAGAGCGAGAGAAAGCTGTTAGGTATGGGCAGTTTTTCACCTGGGTCCTTCTTTGCAAACTGACTTAATGGTTTAGACCCCAGCTGACTGGAAGGTGAAAGCTAGCAACAGCACATGAATGGCCAGTCTAATCACTTGTCTCAAGACTTAACGCTGGCCTCAACTAATAGGAGAAAATAAACAAAGAGAATGAAGCTGTGTCATAACACGTTGAGGTGGCATTCCACCTTCTCTACCCATCTTATAAAGGATTCATGTTGAGAAAACACTCCTACAGCGTCAGCAGTACTGCCCTCACACCAGTGCGTTCTGATAAAAGACGTATACTGGATGGAGTTGGTAGCCAGACCCAAACAGAGGTGTTGAGAGCTTTATTCCACTTGCGAAACTGCTTGAACAAACATGTTGGTCACTTAGAAGAGTGGAGAGCAAACAATCTGGAGTTACGGTAGCACGGCAAAGGGAAACATCGGTGAAAAAAACAACCACAGTCGAAGTAAAAAACAAACCTGAATCACATCCCTTGGACACGTGCATGGCTTATTCACATATTGCGGCCTTGGGGGAAACAGCAACGAGCCAGACAGAGACTCCAGCCAGCAGGAGCAGAAGCAGCCAAAACAGGGACAGATGGTAAAATGGGGCCAAGCCACGGCCACCCCTCCCCCCAGCACCCTCTTGCACCCAGAACTGGATGGGGAGACCTCTCCCCAAGGCGGAGTGCAATAGGACCCAGGTGGTGTATTCCATTACCTCAGCCTTTCGGGAAAACTGCACAAAGGATCCAGTAGAAGCAGAAGCAGCCAAAGCAGGGACCTTTGGCCATTGAGAACTGCCTATAATTTGGGCTGGACTTTTTCTGACCTGTGCTGACTGACTGCTCCAACTGCTGCCCCTCCCCCTCACAATCTCTTCACCTCCGCTCATTCCACACCTGCCCCTTCTGCACTCTGCTCCGTACCCTGCCCCTGTAACCCCCTTCCCTTTTCTTCCCATTTAGCTGATTCTCTCCTAACTCAAACACACATCCCAAAAAATGCTGGACCTAGCACAACATTTGCTGCCATCACACTGTTCACTTTGTGTGTGTTTTAACCCTTCCCCCACCCTGCTTCGACTCAGACTAAGGTCGGAAGGGACCAATATGATCATCTAGTCTGACCTCCCACACAACGCAGGCCACAGAACCTCACCCACCCACTCCTGTAATAAACTTCTAACCTATGACTAAGTTAGTCAAGTCCTCAAATCCTGGTTTAAAGACTTTAAGATACAGAGAATCCACCAGCAAGTGAGCTGTGCCCCACACCCCAGAGGAAGGCATCTGTCTTGTCTGTTTAAATTGTAAGTTCTTTGTGGCAGGGACCATTATTATTGTTTTTACACAGTGCCTAGTAAAATGGGGCCCCATGCTTGGTTGCCCCTGAGGCACTACTGTAATAAATATGATTAACAATAGTGCTTTAGAAGCTCCCTGTTTGCGCATTTCACAGACATCTGAAATGCACCTTTAGGATGCAATGACTCACCAATTTGAAAAGCAAAGAAACACTACACAACAGTACAGGACAGGGAATGACGGATACCATCTGCAACAGGAATGTCAGGTTTGTTTTAGGCAGGTGGAATCTCATTAACCAAGCAGTCCTAACAATGGGATTATTTGAAATTGACAGGAGATTATTGGACAGGGCCTTAATTTTAAACACCTCATCTAAAAGATACTACCTAGAAAAGCAGTGTCCCTCAGGGTCAGGTTGGGGCATGAGTTTATTACTGACTCAGAGGGAAGAGTGTCACATACTTAATCACATCCTGCAGCCCCATGGTTTTCAATGGAGTCTTCTATCAAAAAAAGTGACCCATTAAAACACGGCTTCTGTGGATATGGCTTCTGGTGATTTAAACTATGCAGTTCAAAGAATCAGAGAAAAAATGCCACCTGACGCAAAATATACTATTACCTCATCCTTAAAGCATCTTGCGATTTTGTGGCGATTCTCCACAGTGAAATGGAAACTGTGCAGGATTTCATGAGGAACAAATGTAGGGTAAAAACAAAGAAAAAAGACAATGAGTCAAATTTATCCATGGAGTGACTGCACAGATGTCAATGCAATACACCAGAGATGAATATCTACCACTCTGAATAAAAAGATAATCAGATACAAGATGGAATTAAATGTCTTCTCCATTCTGGGGTAAAGTGACAAAAGAAAATGAAGTTAAAAGCTTGTTTAACCAGTTTAGTGTGGATAAAAATGTTCGAAAAAGAGGAAAGAGAATCAGAGCTGTGGAAACCCCCATCTGTGCATGTTGTTATATATCCCCTATCAACTTAGTATCAGAGTACATCCCAAGCATTTACAAATAGAAACAACAAAACCTCACTCTCCTCCACACGGCCTGTAAGATAAATATAAGGGCATGGAGAACATGTGGAAAATCTAAATAGAGACTGATGGAGTGGTTAGAGCAGGAGGGTGGAAGTCAAAATAACAGATCTAGTCCTGCTAAAGAAGTGAGTCAGACACTCTGCCTCAGTTGACCCATCTGTAGTATGGATACAATAATACTTCCTGCACAGGGAGTGTAACAAGGTTTGTTTAATGTTTGTAAAATGTTTTCAAATTCTTGGCGGAGTAATGTGCAAATCTTTATTCCCTGGATTACTGAAATTTAGTTTTTAAGAAAATCTACTTTGAGAGTGTAATTTCATGCATCTGTGAATGGGTCAGCAAAAGGTACATGCATCACTCATGAAAAAGGGACAAAATGATCCGTGGTGCATTGGTTTTGTGCTATCCCTTTGTATAGAGCAGAACTTCTCCCTGTGTGACAAAGATCATTAGAATTCACAGGAAAGAAAAAGGAAAACCAGTACAGCATGAGCTGTGCTTGATTTACTAACTATGGGCCTGCCTGTGCAAACCACCAGCAGATATCCATGACGTTTCAAACTGTCAACATAAGTCCAACCTGAAGAAAGTCAGAACATGTAGGTGTAAAAGAAACGACATTACACAGGTCTGTAAGGAGTGCCTGATGTGTAACCAATTGAATGTTTCTATAATCGAAAGAGGATGAAAGAATAAATAAGACTCCTCACTTGAGTCATGACAATCCCTTTGTGGTTCTTTTAGATGTCCCATTTTAAAACCTCCCAGCTCCCTCAAGACTCGAAACACTGATTAAGCAGATAAGATTATTCAGTGCTACTCAGTGTGACTCTCCAACTTTTATACTGAGCCCCTGTTCGCCAACTGTGATTTCTCAGCAGGTCTAGCTGGGGTTGGCACCTGAGTTATTCCTTCGGGAGCTGTGACCAATAGGGAGCTGAGGGGCCAGCTAGTTTTCTCTATATAAAGCATGATTTATTTAGCATAGCAGGAACAAAGAAAACTATAAGACAAAATAGGACATGGAAACTCCCCATCCACCACACCCAAAACTTCTATGGAGTCAAAATTTGCCCACATTACCCTTGGGGAACATGGCAAAACTTTTCCCTTAAAAAAAAAAAGGCTTCCCATCATACCAAGAATGGCACAACATTTATTTAGATAAACAAATATTTTTAAAAGATGCCCATCTAAGCCTCTAGGTTTCTGCCCTCGCTATATCACAGTGCTCAAACATATCACTCATAAGAGACTAAAATCCCTTCTGTATTAAAATAATTGTTTGAACAGGAATTCAGCCGTCCCTACACCTAAAGAAACCTTTTTCCACCCTCGATCAGTAAGGGAGTCAAAACTTGAGCTCTCTTGGACAACCCCATCAGAGACATGACACACTGACACCTTCAATAGATGGAAAAGAAAAACATTCATCTAAGTAAACACCCTCCACAATTCTTTCAACAGAGATCAACCAGCAAAACAAAACAAAAAATAGAGACAAGCAAACAAACCTTCTCATATTAAGCCCACCCCCGACTAAAAAAAAAAAAAAGAGAAGAGCCGGAGACTCGATGAAATTGACTAGGGACTTTGCCGTAGCTACTGATTTAATGTGCAAGCTGCTCTGACAGCGTGGTGATGGCAGCAGTATAAATCATTAAGATTGATTAATAGATAGCTTCTGACCGTATTTACACTGGTGTAGTTCTACAGTAACTCCGTTGACTTTCAGTGGAGTTCATCTGGATTTTACCACTACACAAATACATTGCATGCGATTTTCCCATCGAAAAAAATCTTTTCATCAAGTAAACATAGTATTAATGAAACACAGAATAAAATCAGGAGCTTGGGAGAAAGACAGACATTTTATTATTGGTGAATAACTTCTACACAGTCAGTCTCTGCAAGGCAGCTTTGATCTCCTTGTTCCTCATGCTATAAATGACCAGATTCATCATGGGAGGTACCACAGAATAGAGAACAGTCAGCATCAGATCCAGCCTTGACGCTGACCTGGAGGTGGGTTTCAGGTGGACAAAGATGCCAGTGCAAAATAACAAGGAGATCACAATGAGGTGAGGAAGGCAGGTGGAGAAGGCTTTATGCCGGTCCTGCTTAGAGGGGATTCTTAGCACAGTGGTGAAGATCTGAATATACGACACAATTATTAAAGCAAAGCAGCTTAATAGCAAACATACACTAAAGCCAAGAATCCCAACTTCACTGTGGTATGAGTCAGAGCACAAGAGCTTGAGCAGCTGTGGGATTTCACAGAAGAACTGGTTGATGACGTTGGACTGGCAGAAGGGTAACCTGAATGTGTTCCCAGTGTGCAGCGCAGAGTATAGCATACCATTGATTCAAGCCCCGGCTGCCATTTGGACACAAGCTCTGCTGTTCATCACCCTCTCATAGTGCAGCGGTTGGCAGATGGCAACGTATCGGTCGTACGCCATGACGGTGAGTAAGGCAATATTGGCTGAAGCAAAGAAGACAAAGAGAAAGACTTGGGTGATGCATCCAGCATAGGAAATTGATCTAGTGTTCAATAAGGAATTGGCCATGGATTTGGGGATGGTGACAGAGATGGAGCTGAGGTCTAGGATGGCCAGATTCATAAGGAAAAAATACATGGGCGTGTGAAGGTGGCGGCCAAGAGCTACAGCGGCAATGATGAGAAGCTTCCCCATCAGGGCTGCCAGGTAAATTACTAGAAACGCCCCAAAGTGTAAAATCTGCAGCTCCCGAATGTCAGAGAATCCCAGGAGAAGGAACTCGGTCATGGAGGTTCAGTTGGGCATTTTCTTCCTCTGTTCATTGTGTCCTGCCTGTGCAAGATAGAACAAAGACTATGGTCATGATTCCCTTCGTATAGTTCATGACGTGACTGTCAAATGAGCACAGCACTCATTCGTTCTATGAACAGATGTGGTGAGTGCTCCTGTCCGCTGACTATCACTCCATGAGACAGGTTCATTATTGCACCAGTGGAAATGTTGTGGGGTCATTTTCCATCATCAGTGGATGTAGCCCAAGAGTTTTCTTGATACAATGTGGTATAAAGGATGGACCAATTACAATGCAAACTCATCACTCCTAACAACACTCCCTCTATTCTGAGAAACTGCAGGTTGACAACTTGGCCATGAAACTTAACTACTAGAATGCCAACACAGCCTGACGCCCACTTTCCAAGGCAATACTCCATAGACTCACCCAGCCTCCAAAATGTCCCTGTGTCCGCTATGATTCCAGCATAACACCACGTAGATGAGCTGATGCCTGGTCAAAAGTTGATTTACGGAACCGAATACCAGCTGTGCTTCTGTCACCAGGGTATGATGATCTAGCTAGGAGAATCCCTCAGTTGCGCCCATGTGGCATTATCTACCACGGTGAATTTGTCTCTGCTGCGCAGCTCCTTGGCCATCAGTAGTCCTAGGTTCTTATCTTGGGTGTGTCATTGACCTGCTGGCCAGCCTTGATCCAGTCACTTCCACATTTCTGAGCCTCTGTTTCCTCTTTCAATTATTATCTTTTTGGAATTATTGCTCTGAAACAGAAATACACACAGTTGCAATAGAAGGAAGCCATTTGAAATTATGCTTTTACTAGGCAATATTAATGTTCCCCACCCTACTTTAAAGTTTAAGGTTCACTGGAAATTTTCTGCCGATATTTTTCTGGAAATCTGGATTGTTCATCTAAAGATTTTTGTCTCAAAATTTGTCTGCTTTCCTATTAAAATAATTAGTAGCTTAAAATTTGCAGCTTTCCACTGAAAAAGTATGATTGTCAAAATCTGTGGGGAAAAATCCATATTTTTTTTTTGTTTTTTTAAAGGAAAATTCAGCATTTTCCAGAAAGAGATGGGGTGGAGAATTCTCAGCAGGTATTTGATTAAACTGATAGTAAAAGTCTGAAAGAATTCAAGTTGCAATTCATATTTATGTTTTTAAATTTTCCTTCTATATTAATCCTCACCCATATTTCATTGAAATAGCAAACTTACTGTGCTGCTCTTTGTGGACTTCTTTCCCAAATCACAGTGCATTCTATCCTCCTGTGCCAGGTTTCTTTGTTATCGATCTATCCATCTCTCTATCTACAATTTCCCAACCACTATAGTGTCTTGATACCAAAGGCACAACTGCCTGTGACTCCTTTCAATCCCTCACTCTTCCTTGGTCTACACATAAAATTTAGGACAACAAACTACATCGATCAGAGCTATAAATCTATATCCCTGAGTGATACAGCTGTGCCACTCTCACCCCCAGTGCAGACACAGCTGAGGCTAATGGAGGAATACATGCAATGACCTAGCTATCATCACTCGATGAGGTGATGTTCCTACATAAGCCCCCCTTCTGTCACTGTAGGCTGTGTCTGCTCTACGGGGTTATTCTGGCATATCTATAGTGTTGTAGCTATGTCGCTATAGTGTTGGTCTCTGCAGATGAGCTGCGTGTAGCTGGCGTTGAGCAATACCAATACTGAAGGAAGGTGTTTTATCCCTGTCTAATTTTTTAAGGGCTGGAGGGATTCACTCCCTGGAGCCCTGCACAGCTGAGACGCAAAGTCCCAGAGTCAAAAGTTTCTGAATTCATGAATTTTAAATGCAAAAGGGATTATTATTGTTATCCTGTAATTTGACTCCTGCATAGCGTAGTTTCCTGATTCCAGCCCAGCTTCTGTATTATCATGGGCCAGAAAAACAAATGGATTTAGGCAGCTGAAGATGGAGGCGGTTGTCTAGTGGGATTTATCAAAGATCCTAAGTAAGCCAGGTGGCTAAATCCCATAGACATTCAATGGGAGTTAGGTGTCTAACCGGCTTAGGTGTTTTTGTCCATCCCACTGGGAACCTATTAGAATAGTTAGGTGCTTAAATCCCTCTGTAATCCTGGTCTGTGGCTGTCTTCTTAAATTCTAAGGCCTGGGCTTCCTGGAACTACAGAAACACTAAACCTGTGGTTTACAGATGAACCTAATGAAGCAAACCTTGGGTTTATATGACAGATACACCTCCATCTGCAAACTACTGCACCCTGAGACAAAAGGGACTTTAGCCATGGAACTGTAAGAGCCAACTGGGGTAGGCAGCATCTGAAGAATGGTTTTCAGGATGCCAGTTTTGGACTTAGACACATAAATCCTTTGGTGTATCTAGCCCTGGCTACTGTTCAATGGGGCTGAGTGTGAACAAGTGATGTTCACACTCTTCACTCTTCACACTCCTCACAAATGACGTTCATCTCTTATCTCTGAAACCAACCTGCCCTATGCTGCTGGGAGACGTCTCTAGCATTCCCCATGGAAATGGAGCGTGAGTTGGGTCCTCCTGTCCTTTCAAATGTTCAGCTCTCTGAAGACACTATTGTGACCCGTCTGTGCCTAGGGCAGCCACTGGAAAACGCCAAGGTCAGGGAAGGCTGTAAAAGGAGAGCAGATTCTCCCAGCGCTGGTGGGTGACACTGAAGTCAGACTTCCCAACCAGCCACAAACAGTGCTTCTGATTCCCCACACCGGTTATCAAGAAGCCAAAATAAAAATATACACAGCTCCCTTTACTGCATTTCAGTCTCTGGCTCCCAATAAAGAGACCAGTTATTTAAACTCTATGCTCTTTACCAAAAAGGTTCCCTCTGACCCCAAAGGGTCAGCCACAGCACCAGATCAATATGAGTTTGGATCTTACCCAAAATACCACGCTGCCAGCCAATCCTTTAGTAACTAAAACTAAAGGTTTATTATAAAAAGAAAGAAAGAAACTATAATAGAAATGTTAAAGGATTAAAGCAATCAGACACATACAATTGATTTGAAAGTCCATAGATATCAGGTTTCTAATAGAATTATGGAGTTTGCAGGCTTGTACAGTCCCTCTTGTGTACATACAGTACCTGGATGGGTCTCAGTCCTTTGTTTCACAGCTTCAGTTCAGTTGTAGATGAGCTGATCCAAAGGTAGGCTGAAGACTGAAGACAAAATGGATGTGGTGTAGCTGCCTTTTATGTCCTTTGGCCTTTGCCATGCTGCTTGTGGAAATTTTCAGGAATAAGATGGAGTTCAGGGTCACATGAGTAAGTCCTGGTGACTCATCAGGTATATCCCTGGCTTCTCCCCCTGGGCCCATTGTACCTGTGAGTTTCCTTAATGGGCCATTAATCAGGCTAGTGCTGCAGCCATCCTGTCTGGGATGTCGCCCAGAAATACAGCACAATATGAAATACAGATAAAAACATATCCATAACTTCTATTACACCCATAACACATGAACATAAACACTGTCATCTTACTTAGCACATTATAGCCTTTCTAACGGTACCTGACATGGCATATTTCACGTGAATTATTATGATTCTGATGTATTGATGTTAAAAAATATAATAAATGCCACCCCCCCCAATCCAGCCAGCGTCACAGCTATATTGAAGCATGGTCTGTTTCCAGGTCCTCCCACAGCATTAGGTTTCTGCATGGTGTGCAAGGGGTGTATCATTAGCCCAGAGATTCAGGTATTGAGAGCAACCGAAGCAATCAGTCCGAGTGGGGAAGCCCCATGGGGACACAGTGCTATTGATGATCCCCAGTTGGCATGAGCAGAGGAGTAAGGAGAAAACAGCTCAGTAAAATGGGCCCAAAGTATCTGGGGTACAAATCTGCTGATTTCCTTGAAGAGGCTGCCAGGCAGAGAAGTAGCCAGAACTGCTCATTGGGCAGGGCCTGTGGTTGACACGGATGGGCACAAGCCTTGTGTCACAAGTGAAACAGAGTCTGATAAAAACAAGGGATGAAGTGCTCAAAATCTGATTGGGTGGGCCTGCTTTCAAAGTGGGTGGGCCATGGCCCACCCAGGCCCACCCCGATTTATACCACTGCCACACGGATGGGTTTGAACCAAGGAGGGACCTGGACTGACTCTGTTACATTCCGTGCAGTTAGAGCAGGAACCTGGCGATGTGGCTGTGGCAGAACGTGGAACAATACAATGGACACTTGCTCCAGGCTGTGAGCTGTGACGAGGATATTCAGAGTAGCTTCCGGGAATTCGGTGTCCAAATCCCCTTGACTGCACAATGGGAGTTAGACACAAACTTCCTTACACCCCTTTGAATATATCAGTCTGAATGCACAGAAATTCTGTCTTGTCCTTTGGTGTCCTGATTTTCTTTGCACCACTCTAATCCTCAATGGCCAGATAATTAGCTAAGGATCTGAAGTCTGACATTTTTCAGTGGTACATATAGAAGTGTAGGCGGCAGCTGGGCAATCTTCCCCAACTCACCACTCTCTGGAAATGTTCTTCTACCCTGCCCTGGAGGGACCCTCTCTATTTATGACAGAGGATTCCCTTCTTTAGACTCCTGGACCTCTCTGTAGTGATGGAGTCTGAGGGTGCAAATATATTTGTGTGGTGGGGACGCGTCTCCTAGGAACGGTACGAAGATCCCAGGCCTTTCCTGAAGGCCACAGTGAAACCCTCACAAGGCACCAACTTTGATGCTTGTTGCAACATTGTCGCTAGCAGCCTAAAGAGGGAACGGTCCCTGTGCAGGCAGTGATGGATGAAAGCTTGGATGTTGAGTACTGAAAAGCTCATGGATGGCTGTTTCTGTTGTTTTTGTTTGACCAATCATGAAGAAGAAGGGCCATCTGTAAAATCCGAGGCTGGATATTTTTTCCATTTTACAAAGCCCTCATCTGGCATTTTCAAAGGGCCATCATTTTCTAAGTTGCCCAAGGACCACTGATTGTTGGGAATCCAGTGAAAAGAATAGCCTTTTGTTTGTACCCAGCTGGGACCAAATCTCGGGGTGAAATGGTCCCGATCTCAGCTGAGACAGGAACAGCCCTAACTTTTGAAAAGTTGGGGGCTCATTGTAAAGAGACACAGCCATTTGTAGAACCCATTTCTGGCTCTGGAGGCTGTTTACAAAGCCTTTGAAGTCTAGAAGAGCTTCAAAATCATAGTTCTGGGTCCATCTCTAGTCCTCTGGGAGGATGTTGTAGAAGCCACTAAAGGGATTTCAGACACCCAGGGCTAGATTCACAGAAGTAATTATAGTCTGATTTTTTAAGGTATTTAGGCAGCTAATGGGACCTTCAAAACACCCTTTGATATCAATGGGAATTAGGTGGCTAAAGGTTAAAGTGAGATCTGCTAAAATCACCACCACCTGTGGAAAACGGTGCCAATATTCAGTTCAATTGCCATATAGACTTATCCTCATCCCCTTGAGCTATCCACAGAGCCCAAGGAATTTTTTTTCGGGCCCAGTACAAAATTATAACACGGGACCCCTCCCACACACATACCCAAGGGGGTTGCAGTCTAGGCTGGGACCTCTGAGCCCCAGTAAAGTGTATCCTTTTTCCCCCCGATATGGGGGCTCAGGCTATCCCCCCTTATTTCCCCATCTCCTTCTCTCCCACCAGGGCTGTACTAACCATAGCTGGGACTGTTGCCATGCTCTATGAATCCCAAGGAGAAGTGAAAATGCAGTGCTTACAACTTGTGTGTCACAAGGAGAGTGAGTCCAGTCTTCCAAGTTTCCATTTATCTCATGAATACAATAGTAAAATAGTACCTCTGAGTATCATTTGCAGCTGGCAATGTGTCCAGTTTTGGGCCACCCACTACAGGAAAGATGTGGACAAATTGCAGAGAGTCCAGTGGAGGGCAATGAAAATGATTAGGGGGCTGGGGCACATGACTCATGAGGAGAGGCTGAGGGAACTGATCTTATTGAGTCTGCAGAAGAGAAAACTGCCTTTGATAGCAGCCTTTAACTACCTGAAATAAGGTTCCAAGGAGGATGGAGCTAGGCTGTTCTCAGTGGTGGCAGATGACAGAACAAGGAGCAATGGTCTGAAGTTGCAGTGGGGGAGGTCTAGGCTGGATATTAGAAAAAAGTTTTTCACTAGGAGGGTGATAAAGCACTGGAATGGGTTACCTAGGGAGGTGGTGGAATCTCCATCTTCAGAGGTTTTTAAGCTGTGGCTTGACAAAGCCCTGGCTGCAATGATTTAGTTGGGGTTGGTCCTGCTTTGAACATGTGGTTGGATAAGATACCTCCTGAGGTCCCTTCCAATCCTCATCTTCTATGATTCTATGTGGCCTTGAGGGCCTCTCCATCCTCATCAGAACAGCAGTCCAGACAGATAAGGTGGAGAAGGAAGAGGATGCAGGATGACATGTTCCAGGAGATCCGGTAAGCCTCTGCTGCTTCAAATACTGAGCACAGGGATTAGAGGGTCATGGAAAGCATGACGAGGGATAGAGGGGAGAAGAGAAAGGTGCTGGAAAAGGAGAGGGACATGAAGAAGGAGATGTGAGCCCTTCTCAAGCAGGAAACGGACATGCTGCAGAATCTTGTTGACCTTCAGATTCAACAGTCCCAGTCTTCAGATTCAACAGTCTGCAGCCCATAGCAAACTGCATTCTGGAACCACCCTAAACCCCCACCCATATTTCAGGTGGCATCCGGGGCTGCTTCAGTATGCCTCCCACTGTGGCCTGGGGAGAGTGCAGGCCAGCACAGTTGCACATGCATGAACCTGTGAGAGACACGGGTGGTGGATGTGTTTGTGAAAGGAAAATGACGGCTCTTTTCCCTTCAAAAGCCCTTTCCTCTGTATTTATTAAGTTTTATTCCGTTATCAATGTGACTGTTTGCATGCATTTGGCATAAAAGTCTAGTATTCTAACGGAATTTGGCTTTATTAGTGCACAGCACAGGCTGGCCAGGGCTGACATCATGCACAGATATTGGTAACAGGTGCATTCATTAAGAGCACAAACAAAACTGAATCATGGATCCTCTCTAAATGAATTATTATTATGAGTTATTCATCGAGTCTCTGGATTACCCCTGGGTTAACTGTTTTGGTAAACTTTGGCACAGAGAGTTGAGGTAATATAGTTGTGCAGACAGGTTTAGATAACAGCAGTTCTTGGCACTTTAGAATCATAGAAGATTAGGGTTGGAAGAGACCTCAGGAGGTATCTAGTCCAACCCCCTGCTCAAAGCAGGACCAACCTCAGCTAAATCATCCCAGCCAGGGCTTTGTCAAACAGGGCCTTAAAAGCCTTGAAGGATGGAGATTCCACCACTTCCCTAGGTAACCCATCCCAGTGCTTCAGCACTCTCCTAGTGAAAATTTTTTTCTTCACCTCCTTTCTCTAGATGACTGGCTGTAAAACTTATCGTTTGAGGCTGGGATTCTCAAGGGAGTCTAAGGGAGTTAGGAGCCCGAGATGCAATGCCTTACTCTCATAGGCTCTTTTGGAAATCCCAATCCTCATTTTCTGAATTTCAGGAGAAGCCCAGGCCTTGGAAATAGATGCATGATTGAGGATTACCAAGAGGATTAGGCACCTAAAGAAGGAGATATGTGTCTTTTGGGATTTACAATTGCATCTGAATAGGTTAGAGCCTTTCTCCCCCTGAACGACCATAGGATTTAGCCACCTAACTTACTTAGGGTGCCTGTCTCCATCTTTTAATCCTAGCCCACAGTCAGATAACACAGAAGCTAGGCTGGAATCAGGGAACTCTGAGAAAGATTTCAGGTCCTGTCACATGGTAGAAAACTACACAAATTGGAGGATTCGGAAAAAGAAATCTGATGAGATTCAGCAAGGACAAATGCAGAGTCCTGCACTTAGGACGGAAAAATCCCATGCACTGCTACAAACTGGGGACCGATTGGCTAGCCAGCAGTTCTGCAGAAAAGAACCTGAGGGTTACAGTGGACAGGATGCTGGGGATGAGTCAACAGTATGCCTTTATTGCCAAGAAGGCTAATGGCATATTGTGCTGCCTTAGTTCTTACTAATTGTTGTTCTGCATTGCCAGCAGATCGATTCAGTATTGGTGAAGCCACATTTGGAGTATTGTGTCCAATTTTGGGCCCCCCACTACAAAACGTATGTGGGAAAATTGAGTACAGTAGATGGAAAGGAAAATGATTAGGGGTCTGCAGCACATGACTTATGAGGAGAGGCTGAGGAAACTAGGCTTGTTTAGTCTGCAGAAGAGAAGAATGAGGGGGGATTTAATAGGAGCCTTCAACTACCTGGATGTGGATGTGATATACCTTGACTTTAGCAAAGCTTTTGATACTGTCTCTCACAGTATTCTTATCAGCAAGTTAAGGAAGTATGGGTTGGATGAATGGACTATAAAATGGATAGAGAACTGGCTAGAGCATAGGGCTCAACGAGTAGTGATCAATGGCTCCATGTCTAGCTGGCAACCGGTCACAAGCGGAGTTCCCCAGGGGTCGGTCCTGGGGCCGGTTTTGTTCAACATCTTCATTAATGATCTGGAGGATGGGGTAGATTGCACCCTCAGCAAGTTTGCGGACGACACTAAGCTAGGGGGAGTGGTAGATACCCTGGAAGGTAGGAATAGGATACAGATGACCTAAACAAACTGGAGGATTGGGCCAAAAGTAATCTAATGAGGTTCAACAAAGATAAGTGCAGAGTCCTCACTTAGGAAGGAAGAATCCCATGCACAGCTATAGACTGGGGACCGACGAGCTAGGCAGCAGCTCTGCAGAAAAGGACCTGGGGGTAACAGTGGATAAAAAGCTGGATATGAGTCAGCAGTGTGCCCTGGTTGTCAAGAAGGCTAATGGCATATTGGGCTGCATTAGGAGGGGCATTGCCAGCAGGACGTGGGAAGTGATTATTCCCCTCTATTCGGCATTGGTGAGGCCGCATTTAGAATATTGTGTCCAGTTTTGGGCCCCCCACTACAAAAAGGATGTGGACAAGTTGGAGAGAGTCCAGCGGAGGACAACAAAAATGATTAGGGGGCTGGAGCACAGGACTTATGAGGAGAGGCTGAGGGAACTGGGCTTGTTTAGTCTGCAAAAGAGAAGAATGAGGGAGGATTTGATAGCAGCCTTTAACTACCTGAAAGGGGGTTCCAAAATCCAGGGGTTCTTTGAAAATTCACTGGCAATACGCTTTTCTCCTTTTCCTCTTGTGAGTAGTCCATGAAACTCACTTCTAGACGTGTTTGCAGCATTGGGCTGCTAATGTCCCACATTCCACCAAAGAAATTGACAGAAGCAAATCCGAGCTCTGATTCTCCTCTCGCTGACACTGGATTTATGATGGTGTAATCCCTACAGCTGGTTGGACATTTTCTGATGAAACACTTCTCCAAGGAAAATGCTGTTTTGTTGAAATCTACATGTTTTGCTGGGACGTGTCAATTTCCACATCACTTTGTTTCAGAAAAGAGAGAAACAAGGTGAGTAGATGATATTTTGATATTATCAGGGCTAAATATTTTGATTTTTTATTTAGAAACATCTTTAGAGTTCTATTTCTTTAAGTCAAAACCAGAAACAAAATCATTAGATTTTATTGCGTTGAAATGTTTTGATAGATTCATAACGAAAGGGTTTTTTTCATAATTTCATTTCACAGGAAATTAATTTAAAAAATCCATTTTAAACCATTTTGAAGTGTTGGAATTTCCCACTGAAGGGAAATTCCTACTTTCAAAATTTAATTGCCCCACAGGCTTCCATGAACGAATTCCTGATTGACACCAGGGCAAGTGAGACAACAGTCAGTTCTGGACATCTGGAGACATTTAAAAAATAAATTAACCTTATATTTTCAAAGATGAAAACCTACAATTAGGAGTCCAGAGAATATATTGAAGAGGGAAACCTGGATTATTTCACAGTCATTAAGCAAACTAGAATATGGATCGATTTGTGTTTAGCTCCTGAAACACTCTGCAGCTTCCAGGATTTTACTATGAGCTCTGAGATCCTGGGATAATCTAATGATCAATTTGGCCTTGAACCTGCTGTGGGATCTGGTACCTCGGAGAATTCCCTGTTCAGCTCTCACGGTAAAGTGGTTCAGGGATGGGGAGAGGAGGCAGGCTGGAAGGAGGGGCTCAGAGGAACGGAAGGAATCATGGTTTCGTGGAATGAACGGATCTGGGAACCTGACACTGATGGACAGAAAAAGGGTGGAGAAAAACAACCTGGCTGATGGGCAGAATGATTAGAAGTGGGAGAAGAGAGGGGGGAAGCCGCAACAAATTCAGGGAATAATGCTTTATCTCACATCCGCAGCTGGTGCAAATAGACTTAACTCTATTAACTATACTAGCTGGCGAGCTGCTCTCCTTGACTCCAGTGGAACTACAGCTACAGATCTCAACCAACCACTGCAATGAAGCTACGGCTGATTTATCCCAGCCGGGCATCTGGCCCTTTATTCTTCCCTCGTGTGTGCATTTTTCTCCATGTGCCTGGATGATCTGACTTGGGTTTCAGTCAGTTTCCTGGTTCCAAACACCGCTCTTATTCAATTCGGGCCAGACTTTTAAAAGCAGCTACGTGGCTAGTGGGATTTTTAGATGCAGCGAGATGTCTAGGTGCTTTTGAAAATCCCACTAGATGCTTTTAAACACCTTTAAAAATCTTGCCCTTGGTGCATTTCTGGACCCATTACTCCTCTGCCGTGAACATATTCTCCACGCACACATAGAGGTGAACTTAATGAGCTCACCTGGTGTCCATGCAAAATCAGGCACTGTCTCTTTGAAAGGAAAATGACAGATGGAACCGGTGTGAAAACGGAGTGAAACTCACCTGGAATCCATTTGTCCGTGGCACAGAAGGTAAAGCATATCCCTCCCTCTAGTCTGGGTCACAAATGCAATATATGAAATCTTCCACCTCCTAATTACCCAAGGCAACAGAAGAATCCAGAGCCCCTTGTAACTGGGAGGAGACGACAGAGGTGGCTGAATGGAGCTCTAATAGCTCGCTGATCTGTCACTCACCCCACTAAGGAATTGGGGCTGTTTCCTTCTTTGGATCAAGGATTTATGGTAGAAGATGGGATAAAGTGTGTCCCTGGTTCCTTTAAGACCCAAACCCTGATGTTTTCCCAGCTTAACAACCCAACCCTCATTATGGGTCAGAAATTCATTAACCTTTTCCTTCCCACATAGCTGAAAACACTAAATAAAGTTCAGTGAGTCATAGAATCATAGAAGATGAGGGTTGGGAGGGACCTCATGAGGTAATCTAGTCCAACCCCCTGCTCAAAGCAGGACCAACCCCAACTAAATCATCCCAGCCAAGCCTTTGTCAAACCCAGCCTTAAAAACCTCTAAGGAAGGAGATTCCTCCACCACTCAGTCATCTGAATTTACTTGATTTTATTTATTGATGTATGTTTAAATAATGTGACTTTTACCTGCATTGTTGGTCTCCCAATAGCAAAACTGGTACCAGGCTGTTTAACACTTCTCACTGCAACTCCGGTTTGCAATTGCTTAGAACTTCGCTAAACTTTCCCTGTTTGGCATCTCGCCGCTTCATATCTCCTGCAAAGTAGCAGCTGTTTCCAAGATGCAGGGTCATGGCAAATGGGTGGAATTGCCACCTCTGACACGTACCTTGGGCCAGCTATTGAATATCTCTAATACTTTAGAGGGTTCAAGTAGGAAACTAACATTTGAGGTAGTCTAGAGGGGGGATTTGATAGCAGTCTTTAACTACCTGAAAGGGGGTTCCAGGGAGGATGGGGCTAGGCTGTTCTCAGTGGTGGCAGATGACAGAACAAGGAGCAACGGTCTCAAGTTGCAGGGCGGGAGGTCTAGGTTGGACATCAGGAAAAATTTTTTTACTAGGAGGGTGCTGAAGCACTGGAATGGGTTACCTGGGGAGGTGGTGGAATCTCCATCTTTAGAGGTTTTTAAGCTGAGGCTTGTCAAAGCCCTGGCTGGGATGATATAGCTGAGGTTAGTCCTGCTTTGAGCAGGGAGTTGGACTAGATGACCTCCTGAGGTCCCTTCCAACTCTAATATTCTATGATTCTATGATTCTAACTCAGCGGTGGCCATAAAAGTGTGTCTTGATCTTGCTGAGTTTTAAGCCAAGGAAAATCACCATTTACACCAGCTCAATACATTTCATTCAACATTTGTCCCTTAATGTCCTTAAAACTCCAGCTGGAGTTTATCAGAGGAAGCTAGGAAAGTAAATGATGCTTGGCCCCGTGAAAATTTCAGCTACCAACCATGTTTCCAGGCCTGACTGATCCTCCTGAATTATTCTGAAGCAGACACACAGAACTGTTAGAAGATAAAACAGATGACCACCAGCACCCTTTCCCCCACCAGATTATTCCTTGGCCTAAGAGAAGGTACACTGAATTGGGAGCCACTTCTCACTCCTCTAAATGACTTGTATTAGGAAATTGCCTTCTATGATGAGATGACTGGCTCTGTGGATGTGGGGAAAGCGATGGACGTGATATACTTTGACTTTAGCAAAGCTTTTGATATGGTCTCCCACAGTATTCCTATCAGCAAGTTAAAGAAGTATGGGTTGGATGAATGGACAATAAGATGGATAGAGAGCTGTCTAGATCATCGGGACCAAAGGGTAGTGATCAATGACCCAATGTCTAGTTGGCACCCAGTAACAAGCAAAGTGCTCCAGAGGTCAGTGCTGGGACTGGTTTTGTTCAACATCTCATTAATGATCTGGAGGATGGGGTGAATTGCACCCTCAGCAAGTTTGCAGAAGCTGGGGGGAGTGGTAGGGTAGGGATAGGATACAGAGTGACCTAGACAAACTGGAAGATTGGGCAAAAAAGTCCGATGAGATTCATCAAGGACAAGTGCAGAGTCCTGCACTTAGGACGGAAGAATCCCATGCACAGCTACAGACTGGGGACCGATGGACTAGGTAGCAGTTGCGCAGAAAAGGACCTGGGGATAACAGTGGATAAGAAGCTGGAGATGAATCAGCAGTGTGCCCTGCTTGCCAAGAAGGCTAATAGCATATTGGGCTGCATTAGTAGGAGCATTGCCAGCAGATCGTGAGGAGTGATTATTCCCCTCTATTCTGCATTTGTGAGGCCACATCTGGAGTACTGTGTCCAGTTTTGGGCCCCCCACTACAGGAAGGGTGCGGACAAATTGGAGATAGTCCAGTGGAGGGCAACAAAAATGACTAGGGTCTGGAGCATATGAGTTATGAGGAGAGGTTGAGGGAACTGGCCTTGTTTAGTCTGCAGAAGAAAAGAGTGAGGGGAGATTTGTTAGCGGCCTTTAGCTACCTGAAGGGGATTCCAGGGAGGATGAAGCTAGGCTGTTCGCAGTGGTGGCAGATGACAGAACAAGGAGTAATGGTCTCAAGTTGCAGTGGGGGAGGTGTAGGTTGGATTTAGGAAAAAAATTCACTAGGGGAATAATGAGGGTGGTGGTGATGCACTGGAATGGCTTACCTAGGGAGGTGGTGGAATCTCCATCTTTAAAGGTTTTTAAGCTGCGGCTTGACAATACCCTGGCTGGGATTATTTAGCTGAGGTTAGTCCTGCTTTGAGCAGGGGGTTGGACTAGATGACCTCCTGAGGTCCCTTCCAACTCTAATTTTCTATGATTTGTGATGGGGTGGCCTCCGTGCTCCCCTGGGCCGAGCGCTTCTTCACTATGGTAGGACACAAAATGGCCGCCCGGGACTCCCACCAGTCTCAAGATGGCGGCCGTCTCTCTTCGGACCAGTCTTCCCGCAGGTCTTCGCAGGCCGAGTAGTGCCCTTGGGACCTTGGGTTTGGGGGTAGGAGGTGTCTGAGCCCACCCTCTCCTTCGGACACCATCCCAGAGGCCCTGGCTGACAGCAGTGGCTGGCTAATGCTCTAAGGAAATGCACAAGTCTTTTCTCTGGGCTGCTTCCTTACCCGGGACCCCGTCGGGGCTAAGTGGCCACCCCACCGGGGAAGCCCCCTATTTTCCTCTGACTTCTGCCACTCACTGTTCTCCTTCTCCTTCTCCAATGCTCCTTTTCCAAACTCCAAGACTCCTTCTCCAAACTCCAAGAGCACACTGCCTGGCTGGCAGGGAGCTCATATCTGCTCCCAGGCAGGGCTTAATGGGTCTCAGCTGGCTCTGGCCTCAGCTGACCCTAATTGATCCCAGCTGGCTCTGGCCTCAACTGACCCTGATTAGCCTGGAGGGAGCCTTGGGCAGCTGCTAGGGGAACAGGGCTTTGATCATTCTTGGGCTAACGTAGCGCCCTTCTACCACTCTCCAGTAGCCCCTGTCACAGATTCTAAGAGTTTCATAGATGTCTGGGCTTCTGTTGAAATGATTACATTAATTCAGCTGGGATTTTAATGGTTTTTTTATCTGGTTATTAATCTGCATGGATAGGCATCCTTTTTATTATATTACAGCTCAATACCTAAATACACCAGTGCTGTGTCATTCTTCTTATGGTAGAAGTCTTTTTGGAAGAGGAAGGTTTGCAGTGTTTCCTAACTGACTCGGGAAAATGAGACAAAACTCTGATCCAATTTTTGACATTGAAAAATCCCAAAGGAAGCTTTTCTAATAAAAATGCTGATTCATCAATCTGTAACTTCTCCTAGAAGAACATCTGTTGTGATTAAGCTTCCATTGGGAAGGTGTCTTGGGTGTAGGATGGGATTTTGCGACAACACCAGGGAGCAATAGCCAAGAATAGCCAATAAGGCAGTGATCAGAGCACTTACTGGGACTGTTCTAAATGAGACAGAGCTCGAACCTGGGTCTCCCAGAGGCCACCTGAGTGTCCTACGCATCACTGCCTTTGGCCCAATGAATAGGACATTATTTATACAAAATGGGAGCTGGATAATCAATTGTAACCAATAAGGCCAGAGAAACCAATCCTATTAAAATATGTCCAGTCAAAACAGCTCAAAGCTCACAGACATTTCTTATCAGGAAGTTCTTGTCAATGAGCTCTGGGGTCAGAAATATTGGCAGAAATTCTTTAATAAATAACACGAAATAATGAATATTTTCAAGGAAATCATTGATCTGGACATCAACAATAATGGACAACAAAAGAGGCACAATAATTGGCTTTCGTTATTCATAATCTATCTATCTACATACTCTGTTATATTTAATGTATACATAGGGTACACAAATAAGCACAAACATGCTTTAAAAATAACAATACCAATAATAACAACAGCAGCAATAACAGCCGGCTTCTGTGCTCTAGACACATTTGTAACCCTGTGTGGAGGAAAGACCATTGGTTAATTCCAAATCAACTCTTTACAGTGAATGACTAAATCCCAGTTGCCCTGGTTACAGGGTTAGCTACATCTCTGACCCCTTCTCTGGTCTCTCTGAGTTCACCCCCCAGGTCTCAGCCATGAGCCAGCCCCTCTTTTAAGGCAGATTCACCTGATTTTTCCCCTCTCAAGCAGGGTCTTAGCCGACAACACCCTGTGCACCAACGTGATTTCTCAACAGGGTTTGATGCCAGCAGTTCTTCTCTCAGGAGATGTGAGCAGTACTAAGTTGAATGAGTGGCCAGTCTTCTCCATACAAAGCATGATTTATTTACCACAGTAGGAACAAAGTTTAACATAAGAGAAAATATTAGATAGCAACTCCAGATCCATCACAGCAATTGTTCAGTAGGATAAAAATTTCACCTTATTACGACGACTCAGTTTGTCGTTAGGCATTGCAATAGCTTCCCCTTCCAAAATGCCTTTCCACCATGGAAAGAATGATACAGCATAAAAATAATTGTTTGACCAGAAACTCAGTTACCCTGACACCCACACGAATTTTTTTCCAAATCTTCATGAATGGGGAAAGCAAAACTTTAAGACTCTCAGAAAACCCCATCAAAGAGATGATGAGATTGTGTCTCAAATAGATGATAAATAATTGATACCCTCATTTAAACAGGCATATGCTACACTCCCAAACTCCTACCCCCCCCCCAAATAAACCATGTGGAGAACAGGAACAATTCAACCAAGCAATAAACAAAATAACACACAAAAAAACAATCAAGCAAACACAAAGCAAACCACCCATACCTGAAACACAATTTTTATGTCAAAAAAGGAGAAGAGACAGAAACGTCATGAAGTTCACTGGGGACTTAGCTATGGTATTGATATTCTGTGCAATGTGGTCAGGTCGTGTGATGATGGTAGCAGTATAAACCTCTAAAATAAACAGGTAGGTGTGTAGGCAGATTTATGGATAGCTATAGAGATTCTGATCCTGTTTACACTGCTGTAACCCTTCACTAACTCTTCTGACTTCAGTGGAGTTAGTCTGGATTTTATTATTTCATAAACATATTACATGAGTATCAAGGAGACAATTTTGTCATCAGTCGATAAAGAAGCTCAGGATGAAATCACAGTCAAGGAGCAAGGACAGACATTCTAATTCTTGGTGAATATCCTCCACACAATCAGTTTCTGTAATGCAGCTTTGATCTCCTTGTTCCTCATGCTATAGATGATGGGATTCATCACCAGAGGCACCACGGCATAGAGAACACCCATCAGCAGATCCGGATTTGATGCTGCAGTGGAGGTGGGATTCAGGTATTCAAACAAGCCAGTGAAAAGTAACAAAGAGACCACACTGAGGTGAGGCAGGCAGGTGGAGAAGGCCTTATGCTGGCCCTCTTCAGAGGGCATTCTCAGCATTGCTTTGAAGATCTGAACATAAGACACAATTATAAAAACAAAGCAGTTTGCAGCTATAAACACACCAAAGGCAATAAACCCAACTTCACTGAGGTACAAGTCAGAGCAGGTGAGCTTGAGCAGTTGGGGGATTTCACAGAAGAACTGGCTGATGACATTGGACTGGCAGAAGGGCAACCTGAAGGTGTTTCTGGTGTGCAGTGCAGAGTAGACAATACCACTGATCCAGGCACCGGCTGCCATTTGAATGCAAGCTGTCCTGTTCATCACCTTCTCGTAGTGCAGTGGTTGGCAGATGGTGATGTATCGGTCGTACGCCATGATGGTGAGCAAGGCAAAATCAGTTGTGGTGAAGCCAACAAAGAGAAAGACTTGGGTGATGCACCCAGGATAAGAAATCAACCTGGTGTTCATGAGGGAATTGACCATGGATTTGGTCAAGAATGGATAGATTCATCAGGAAGAAGTACATGGGAGTGTGCAGGTGGTGGTCGAGGGCTACGGCTATGACAATGAGAAGGTTCCCCATCAGGGCTGCCAGGTAAATCACCAGAAACACCAGAAAGTGCAAAATCTGCAGGTCCCGAACGTCAGAGAATCCAAGGAGAAGGAACTCGGTCATGGTGGTTCGGTTGGACATTTTCTTCCTCTGTGTATTCTCTGATGGCTGTAGAGGGAAGGACAAAGATAACGGTTGGGATTACAGTGACAGAAGGAATAGGCCTGATCCCCCCTCAGTAATATCTCATGATGTGGGCATCAAAGGTGCACAGCTCTCATCCCTTCCATTGACTAGGAGTGGTGAGTTATCACCTGAAGGTAAATAGGCTCCCGTACAGTCAATGGAGATGCAGCAGTGTACACCACGTGAAGGGCTAGCTCAGGATGTGTCTTAATGAAATGCCGGGTGAAAAATGGAGCAAAGTGCAACCCCAACACAACACTTCTAGCCAAGTTGGATCCCCTCTCACTTCAAACCACTGGCTCTGAGCTTGGACACGGAACTAAAATGCCAGCACTGCCTGACATCCACTTCTGGCGGAAGTAAACATAGTGTTACTCGGTACCCGTGTGAGAGCTGCTCTGTAATGATTGCACTGCAACACCACCCAGGCAGCCTGCTGCCTGCTGATGGATTGATTGATGACACCAAATCCCAGTTGCATTTCCCTCTCTGTGTCATTGTGGGCTAGTGGCATCGCTCAACTGCCTCTCTGCTGGGTCATTTACTGCTCTAACTTTATGTGTGTGTGGGTCCCTGGCAGTCAAGAGACTTGGCTCTGCCACCAACCTACTCTGTGATCTTGGGCCAATCACTTCCCCTCCCTGTGCCTCTGTTTCCCTTCCCTACACTGCTCTGCCTTGTCTGCTAGGACTGTGAGCTCCTTGGGGGTGGGCTGTGTCTGGTTATGTGTATGTTCTGTTCCCCTGCCAACAGCATCTGTTTTTTGCTGGCAGCAGAGGGGAGCAGAGGATCCAGCGCTAGAGCAGGAGAGCTGGTTCTAATCCCACTGACCTTCTCCATGTCCTTGGGCAGGGTCCAGAGAAACAGGCTTTGGCTGGGGGCTCAAACCCACCGTCCCCAGTTGAAGGCACTAGTGTGTTTAATACATACGCCGGGGGATCTCCAGCTTTGCCACTTCCTCCGTTTTACCGTCCTGCCAGTGTCCCTTTGAAACAGAAATAAGCGCCATTGCAAGAGAGCGATTGTGCTTTTACTGGGCAATATTAATGTTCCCATTTCGACTTACACCTACATTTCCAGGAGGGGCTGGTGAGATATTCTGTGCTGAAATTATAACTAAAGGAAATTGGGTTTTCTACTGAAGAAGTTTTCATGCAAAGTCTCCGTTGTCCTAGAAATACAATATAGATATTGTTCCAGGGGGGTAGCTGTGTTAGGCTGTATACAGCAAAAACAACGAGAGTCCTGTAGCACTTTAAAGACTAACAAATTTAATTTCTGCAGGCATACGCTTTCATGGGAGAGCACTTTTCATGCGAGACCATTTCAATCTCTCAGGACACTCTGTAGCTGACTTGAAAGTTGCCAAACTTCTACAAAAAAACTTCAAAAAAAGATTTCAAAGAGAAACTGCAGAGCTGGAACTCATCTGCAAACTTGACACAATCAAACTGGGTCTGAACAGGGACTTGGAATGGTTATCACAGTACAAGAAGTAATTGTCACTGTTCACAATTCTCACCTTCTAATCAATGGTTGTGAATAGGCCTCAACTACTTTAACTGAATGGATTTGCTTATACCTACCTTTCCCATTGTTGTTCCTTAGTCTTGGATATGTAGATATATACCTGCTATCTGATTTCTATTCCTTACATCTGACGAAGTGGGTTACAGCCCACAAAAGCTTATGCCTGCAGAAACCTTAAAGTGCTACAGGACTCTCAATATAGATATTGGAAAACTGAAAACATTTTTTTTCCTAATTTCAGCAATTTTTTTTCAGATTTCAGAAGTTTTTACCTGAAATCACCTGGTTTTCAATAAACAAAAAATGAAAGTTTTGGTTGGAACAATTTCTATGAAAAGATATTTTTTTTTTTTTTGGATAGGGAAAGAAATCTGAGCAGCTCTAGATGTTTGATTAAATGATAGTAAAAGTCTTGAGGAGTTCCTGTTGTAATTCACAGCTCTATTATTAAACTTGCCCAGGAGATTAATACCCAAACCTAAAATCCAAACACCAAACTTACTGTATTGCACTATGTGGAAATTGCCCAGCTCGTGATACATTTAGCAAGTCAGGATTCTTCAGTCATTGCCTGACTCTATCCCTGTATTATCCAGCAGCCGTTTCCCTGCCCCTTCACCATATTTCCTGAGTTGCTGGGTCTCTTTGCAGACAGGGATCCACTCCACAGACGGCCGCTCCCTGCTCCCCTCCTTGTGCCCGTGTGGCTAGATGGTGCAGGACTAGATGGGATCAGGCACTGAATGTCTCTCCCAGCTCTAATGCAGGCTTCAAACACCGTCACAACCCAGGATGTCCCTGTTCTGGGACTAAATAGCTGAATCCGATCTCCAGGGCTGCGAGCCCAGCTCTGATCTCACCTCTGCAGCAAACTGGCCTAACAGCCTGTCCCAGCTGACCCTAACCCCACAGCAGGGGAACACAATCCCCCTGGATCTCACGCCATGGCGGCATCTCTGGAAGGACCCTGGGCTAAAAACAAGGCAGGGCTGAGGCTCAAGGGGTGTCCCAAGGGGTTTGCAGAATAATAGTTACATTTATAGGCTAGCCCAGAGCTGTGACCGACAATAGCTCAGAGCCCAGTGGCACCAGAAACTCAGATGGGCTGGACTAGCCTGTTCCTTCAGTCATGCCACACAACCAGCTCTGAGACAGCAGAGATGTTTCTCTCCTGCGTTGCATCAGGAGCTGGTGTGATGCAGCCACCAGAGGAACCTGCAGATCTGGCTGCCCTGGGTGTAGGACGCTGCTGACTAAAAGGTAGCCAGAGGCAAACACTGAAAGCTCAGTGCAGTGTCCGAAACTGATGTCACTTGGTATCATTTCATTGATGGTTTGTGCCCAGTGGAGATGTGGCCTTTTGATTTCAGTGGCGCTGAAAGTGATTTACAGCACCTGGGGATCTGGCCCATTGACAGCAATGGAGCTGTGGCTGATTCACACCTGCTGGGAACCTGGCCCATGAAACAGTTTCAAATCCCTATTTGCCTGTGAATCTGAACTGAAATTTGCAGTTCTGAACAAGACAGTCTGATTCTTCTTTCAAAAGTTTACAGCTGAACATTGACTCAAGTCAGCTTTGAAACTTCCCTTTGCAGAAGAGAAATGCTGCTTTTCACCATCTTACTTGAAATGAAACAAGCACAGAAACAGTTTCCTCACTGTGTCAAATAGTTTATTTAAACTTTCCCTTTATATTTCTAGTAGTTTACATTTAACACAGTCCTGGGCAGTAAAGCTGATATTCGGAACTCTGAGATTCTACTGTAATTGCAGGAGTGCAGCTTTTAATGGTTAAGGAGTGACTCATTCTCACGGGGGGGAAGGACAGATCTTTCGAGGGGTTCACTGTTGCTAAGATTTCCTGTATCTGATTTACAAATTCTATTGGTTGAACTCATCAACTTTCTTTCTTTCTTTCTTAGCAATTATATTTTTTTTCTTATTCCACACAGCAGTAAACTAAACGTCTCATTAGCCTACAGGTGCAATGCTGCTTGGCATTTTAAAAATGTTTAATTCACACCGGTTGAAGGAGTGTGAAGAAGACTGAACAAACATGAAGGGCTGGACCCCAGGTCATGTCTATCAGTGTAGCATGACTAGAGTTGGTGGGGTCAAATCCTCAGTTTGTGTAAGTCTGCTTTAGTTCCCAGGAAGTGTAAATTTGAATAGCCCCATAGAGCTTTGCCAGTTTACATGAGCTGAGTGTCTGTACCATGAGGCCTAGCTTTATGTGTGTTCCTGAATTTGAGATTCTCATTGCTTAGAACCGCCATCCCAGTTTAATTACCGGGAAATATTCTAAGATCTCAAGAACATTATTAATGGTCATTGACTGTTATCTTTGAAACCTTGTGGTGATTGGAGGAGGTCCCGGATGATTGGAAAAAGGCAATAGTGCTCATCTCCAAAAAAAGGGAAGGAGAAGGATCCGGGGAACTTCAGATTGGTCAGCCTCACATGAGTCCCCAGAAAAATCATGAAGTAGGTCCTCAAGGAATCCATTTTGAGGCACTTGGAAGAGAGGAAGGTGATCAGGAACAGTCAGCATGGATTCACCAAGGGCAAGTCATGTCTGACAAAAAAGACTGCCTTCTATGATGAGATGACTGACTCTGGGGATGTGGGGAAAGTGGTGGACATGATATACCTTGACTTTATCAAAGCTTTTGATACGGTCTCCCATAGTATTCTTATTAGCAAGTTAAAGAAGTATGGATGGATGGATGGACTATAAAATGAATAGAAAGCTGACTAGATCATCCGGCTCAAAGGATGGCGATCAATGACTCAACGTTACTGGCTGCCAACTTAACAAGCGGAGTGACCTACGGGTTGGTGTTGAGGTGGGTTTTGTTCAACATCTTCATTAATAATCTGGAGGATGGGGTGGATTGCACTCTCAGCAAGTTTGCAGATGACACTAAGATAGGGGGAGTGGTGGATACCCTGGAGGGTAGGGATAGGATACAGAGTGACCTAGACAAATTGGAGGATTGGGCCAAAAGAAATCTGATGAGGTTCAGCAAGGACAAGTAGAGTCCTGGACTTAGGATGGAAGAATCCCATGCAGAGCTACAGACTGGTGACCGACGAGCTAGGCAGAAATTCTGCAAAAAAGGACCCGGGGATAACAGTGGACAGTAAACTGGATATGAGTCAGCAGTGGGCCCCTGCGGCTAAGAAGGCTAATGGCATATTGGGCTGCATTAGTAGGAGCATTGCTAGCAGATAAAGGGAAGTGATTTTTCCCCTCTATTCAGTACTGGTGAGGCCACATCTGGAGTATTGTGTCCAATATTGGGCCCCCCACTGTAGTAAGAAGTGAGAGCTTAAGGCCTGTAAAACAGGCTAAGGCCTAAATGGAAAAAGCCAGTGAACAGAAGTATAAGGGGTCACTCAAGTTAACTGAAACTGGTACAGGAAAGTGCTGATACTGCAAGGTTGTAAGACTGCCAAAATATTACTAAAATATGTAGTAGGTATAAGAGGTACCAAGATACTAACTCTCTGAAATGACACTTTTATGGATAGAAATGATACATGGAGTGGCGGTGCCCAAATCAGCCAATCAACGGAAAAAGGTGGTATTAGACTACATCAGGAGGGTGGCAACTACCTACATGAAAGGGGGCAGACCGAAAGTGTATGTAACAGTGTATAAAAGAGGGTGTCTAGGGGATAATGGAAAGTCCCGCCGTTGGGCTGAGACCATTGTAACGCCGCCAATGTGAAACTGACCCAGAAATACTCTGTAAGTCACTTCTCATTGTGCCGCATGCAATAAACCTGGCCTGGGTGCCTTCATTGCTCAGCTAATCCGTGGTCGTGTTGACTCATTTGATCGTGAGAGCCGTCTAAGTTTCCTGCGCAGAGCTGGGACAACATCTACACAGGGACACACGCACACAGCCTACACTGATAAACATCGGTAACCAACACACCAAGTGCCACACTGGTGACCCCGATCACTGATCTGGAAGGAAGGATGTAGACAAATTGGAGAGAGTCCAGCGGAGGGCAACAAAAATGATTAGGTGGCTGGAGCACAAGACTTATGAGGAGAGGCTGAGGGAACTAGGCTTGTTTAGTCTGCAGAAGAGAAGAATGAGGGGAGATTTGGTAGCAGCCTTTAACTACCTGAAAGGGGGTTCCAGGGAGGAAGAAACTTAGCTGTTCTCAGTGGTAGCAGATGACAGAACAAGGAGCAATGATCTCAAGTACCAATGGGGGAGGTCTCAGTTGGATACTATGAAAACCTTTTTCCCAAGGGGGTGGTGAAGCACTGGAATGGGTTACCTAGGGAGGTGGTGGAATCTCCATCCTTAGAGGTTTTTAAGGCCCCTCTTGACAAAGCCCTGGCTGGGATGATTTAGTCAGCGTTGGTCCTGCTTTGATCAAGGGATTGGACTAGATGATCTCCTGAGGTTCCTTTCAACAGAGAAAGAGTGATTTGAAAGGTAGAACTGGTCCGAGGGAGACACACAAATGTTAACAGGATTTTGGACCCTAAGTTTCATTTGAGCCTTATAGATTGTGAAGTTTTTTTGAAAATATTTGTCAATATTCACAGGAAGTTAATTCTGGAGTTAATAAAAATGATTCTGTGCCTCAGACTGTCTATCTGTCCAATGAAAGAACAGATCTATGCCATGTGACGTATCTCACGTGGTCAGGGAGTTGCTATATGCATGTGTAGAGGTTTCCCTGTAGGGGCAGTGCTGGGGACTCTCCCTCTGAGTCAATCTCAGAGGGAGGCCCCATCTCCCGGCACCTACAGTTTTTGGGGAGTCCGAATCAAGGGGGTCACCTCTGGCCCTCACTAGGGCGAGCCTGGGTTCAAGTTGCCCCTTTTGGGGGGAATAGCGTCTCACCCTGCGGGCACACTATCAGTCTAGGGTCTGGCCCACTGTCAGGGACGGGCCAGAAGTGCTAAATAGTCTCAAGCCCTCAGACTGGTTGAGGAAGCAGTCTCTTACCTAGCCCTCGGGGGGCGCAGGTAGGCAAACCCAGGTAGCCTCAAGCCCTTGGTCGGGCGAGCAACAGTCTAAGGCCTGGCTGTTCAGCAGGGCAGGGCAGAGGGACAGTTGTCTCTAGTCCTTATCCAGGGGAGTCAGTAGTCTATGGACTGCCGGTCGGGGAGGACAGGCAGAAGCAGACGCACACGCTCGAACTCTTAGCAGGGTGAGCTGACGTCTGTGCCCGGCCCTTAGGCAGGGCAGGGTAGGGCAGTGAGGGACAGGTCCTGGCGCTAGCCGGCATCCACCGTAGGTCAGGGGGAGAAAGGGGAGGGGGACGCAGGCCCACCCATCTCCACTGCGTCCCAGCCCAGGGCCCTGGCAGTGATGGGGTGTCCCGTCCCGGCACTGGGTCGGCGGGGATCCAGCCGAAACAAGCCGACTCACTGCGAGCTGCAGCTCAACCACACCACACCCGGCTTCCCTGGACCCCTTCCTCCTGCCCTCTGTCTAAAGTACCTGGGCCTCGTCACCTCCCTCTGGGGTGCTGGATTCGAGGGCGTGTGGGAGTCCCGCGAATCCTTCCCCGTCAATTGGCGGCAGCTCCGGAAACTGTACAGGGTCCTCTGCGGAGGGCAGCTCCTCCAAGTCCTCAGGCCTCCTGGCGGCGGGCGGTGCCAGCAGGTTCTCGGGTTCCCTGGCAGCAGGCAGCTTGGGTAGGCCTTCCTCCAGATCCCAAGCAGCAGGCAGCAACTCTGGACCGTCAGGGCCCCACGCCATGGGTAGGTCCAGCAGCTTCCCCTCTGTGAGGGCCTCTGGTACGGGCCTTGGCTCAAGCCCCAAGGCAGAGGCATCCTTCTCCCTTGGCCGCAAGGGCCTTACTGAGCTAGCAGGCCTGGGTTTTAAAGGTCTGGCCCCGCCCACCGGCTTCCGGCCAGGTGGTGTCCTTCAGGGCTCAAACCCCCAGGGTGGATTTGGCTCTCCCTCACAGTGAATCTCAGAGGGAGGCCACACCTCCTGGCTCCAGCATGCTATGCAATTAGGATATCCAATTAAAGGACAGTTGGCATCGTGAACACTTTCTAAAATATCCTTGCTTGTAAAAAGCCTGATTTGTTACTGATTGTGCTGGTCTATTGATTTCATTGGAATTATACTGGATGAAAATGTAGTGACTCAGCCGTTAATGGAGTCCTGACAATTTGGGGTAATTTCACATAGACTTGGTTTTCAAAGGTCAGTTGCCCTTCCACAGGGCACTTTAAAACTCTCAAGTATAATTAAACCTTTGTGGACATGCCTTGTCTTTTTGTTCCATGTTTGTGCAGCACCTAGCACAATGGTGTCTGGGTCCGTCACTGTGGCTCCCAAGTGCTGCTACTTTTACTAATAAAACAATGATTTCATAAAATTAAAGAAGTGCTAAAAGAACAGAGAAATAATGTCAGAATATGTGGAGTGAAGATTGTTATGAATATTTCTTTTTTTTTTTTCTTTTGGAAAGAAAATTAACCAAAATGAGCAGAAAAAAATTATTTGAAATTTTTCTTATAGAGGTTTCATGTTTCAAACAAACAAACAGACAAACAAACAAACAAATAAAGATTTTTTAACGAAAATAATTGCTGATAATGAAAATGTTGTGGGGATTCTGGAGGGATTGTATGGAGTGGGTTGGTTGCCAAAACAACAACAGTAGAAATCCATAGTGATTGTTTTTTTTAATAACAGTTTTCTTTTAAAAAGCCCCTAGCACAGCTATTTCACAGCAGAGTTTCCATTGTGCTGCAAATTACATTTTTCACCCGGAAATGTTCTGAATGATCAAAAAGTAACATCTAGTGTTGGCGCAACGATTTATAATGAATTAGTTGCACATTTACGGGGAGAACACGAAGTAGATCAGTGCGATTTGTCTATTTGTGGCAGTGTGGTCTAGTGGATAGCGCGCTGGGTTGGGTTTCTAGAGGGCTGTGTTCTACTCCCAGCTCTGACGTTCACCTGCCGGGTGAGCTTCGACAAGTCACTTCCCTGCCCTGTGCCTTAGTTTCTCCATCCGTAAAATGAGCCTAAAGACCCTGAATTCTGTCTGTAAAGCACTTTAAGATCTAGTGATGAAAAGTGCTATATTAGGATTTAGGTATTATAACTGATTTCTTTGTTATGAGTAGGCATACCTCATCAGTCTTTGTCATCTGACTTGTCCGCCAAAGGTATCAATAAACTTTACTAGACATTACTTTCATGGAGCATTAGATTATAATGGAGTTTTCAAATGCTCTTAGGGGACTTAGGAGCACAATCCTTCTTGGGGGACTGCTTTCTTAAGCCATAATGAAAAATAAGCATAAAGAGGATGCCTAGGCTGCTAACCTGGGACATAGGGACCTGTCTAACCTTGGCCGTATTTGCAAAGGTATATAAGAGCCATGGGCATCCCTGAGAGTCAGTGGGTTTTCACAGGTGTCGTTGATTGGAAATGAGTTAATAGTTCTCTTTATATTTCAGTGGGAAGCAACACCCAGCCACCATCTCAGACCTCTGTTGATTCAATGAGGCTAGCAGGGGTAAAAATTATTTTGGTCCTGACAATCTGACCCTGTTACCCCTGAATTGCAGATCCATGGAGTAAGAAGATGTCTTTTTTTTAACTTAAAAAGACAGGGGAGCTGCATTTCAACGACTTCAAGTCCTGCATTTTGAGCTAATTGGAAAAGAAAAATAATCACAAAATTATTGAGCGGCTTCAAAAATGTTCTATTGCAAAGGTTTTGAAAAGAAATTGTTTTAACAATAAATATCAGTGGCATTTTTATCTGAAGTGATTATGGCTTTTCTTCAGTAATCCTTTTTTCTTACTTCTTGCCACTTTTTCTCTTTTTTTTCACTTTCTTTCCTTTTTCTAAGGAAAAAGCCAGGACAGAAGAAGAGAAAGAAAAGGAAGAAAAGGAACACCCCAAAAATAAGTAAATGACAGATTTTTTCATTACTTGTTTTTTCTCTGAAAATCTGGAAACTGTCTGAAAATGTTTATTTCCCAATTTTCAATTAAAAAAAACATTTTTTAATAAAACAATTTCCATTAAAACAAGATTGAGCAACTTTCTTTATAAATACATTTTAATATCAGGAGAAGGGGAAAAGACAATCAAAGCCAAAAAGACAACGTGGGTTGAATCGATAAAGACAGAAAGACAAAAGCAAAACCTTGTAGTAAAACAAACAAACAAAGCTCAGTAATTCTTGATAAAAGTAAAGACTGAATTTTTATTAAATCATATTGCTGACTTGTCCTATGGGAAATACACATAAGCTGTTTATTTGTATAAGAGAGAAAAGGACAAGATGTAAAATATTTGACTAGCCATATTAATTTATTGGAACATTCTATATTAAAGTCCCCATAACACTTAAGGTGGAGAATTGTTTATGTTACATACATTTTTCAATATATTTGAATTTTTTTCTCCTCCTGAGCAGACTATACGATTTATGATTTTTTTTTCCCAGTGTGTGACAGATGCTTCAGAGGGAATGAGCAGAACAGGGCAATTAGTGAGTGATCCCAAGTGGTCCCAATTTCTAGCAGTCAGAGGTTTAGGGACACCCAGACCTGGGGGTTGCGTCCCTGACCATCTTGGCTAATAGCCATTGATGGACCATTAACTTATCTTAAGTCTTTTTTTTAACCCAGTTATACTTTTGTCCTTCACGCCATTGCCTGGCAAGGAATTCCCCAGCTTCACTGTGCACTGGGTGAAGAATTATTTCCTTTTCTTGTTTTAAACTTGCTGCCTATTCATTTCAGTGGGTGACCTCTGTTTCTGGTGTGATGTGAAGGGGTAAATAATACTTCCCTGTTCACTTTCGCCATGCCAGTCATGATTTTATAGACCTCTATCATATCCCCCTTTGTCATCTCTTTTCTAAGATGAACAGTCCTAGTCTTTTTACTCTCTCCTCATATGGAAGGTGTTCCATCCCCTTAATCATTTCATTACCCTTCTCTGCACCTTTTCCAACTTCAATATATCATGGTTGAGATGAGAACTGCACACAGTATTCAAGGCGTGGGCATGCCATAGATTTATAGAGTGGCAGTCTGAGATTTTCTGTTTTATTATCTCTCTCTTTCCTATTGGTTCCTGATATTCTGTTAGCTTTTTTAACAGCCACTGCAGACTGAGTGGATGTTTTCCGAGAGCTAACCACGATGGTGCCAGCTCTCTTCCTTGAGCAGTAACAGCTAATTTAGACTCCATCATTTTGTATATACAGCTGGGATTATTTTCTCAAACACGCACTGCTTTGCATCTATCATCACCATTTTGCTGCCCTTAGTGAGATCCCTTTTTAACTCTTCGCAGTCAGCGTTGGACCTAACTATCTGGAGTCATTTTGCATTGGCTGCACATTTTGCTATGTCACTGTTTACCCCTTTTCCAGATCATTGATGAATATGTTGAACAGTGCAGGGGGACCCCAGGCTTTACCTCTCCACTGCCAAAATCGACCCTTTATTCCTACCCTTTGTTTCCTATCTTTTAACTGGTTACTCACCCTTCCCTCTTATCCCATGGCTGCTTAGTTTCCTTAAAAGCTGAGGGTCTAGGGTGGCCACTCAGACATTCCTGGGATACTAGGCATTCCACCACTCCCAGGAATGGTGTCCGGCCACCCATATCATCATGATGTTGTTATGCTGTGTGGAGGATGCCCTGTCCAAGAGTGTGCTGCCCCTCCCTGGCCGGATGGGGGACAAACCTGCCCCCAGGAAGACTGTCTGGTATAAAAGTGGAAAAGCGACACCCTACTCCATCTGTTCCCCCCAATCCAGGCTTGGTTCACTGGGTTCCGACCAGAGCGGGGCCAGGGTCCAGCCAGGTGAACAGCTTGTCCTGGAGAAGTACGGAAGTATGTGACCGTCTAGTTAATTAATAATAATGGTTAATGAGGTGCCGGCTGAGTATAGGACCCACACAATGGGGAGCTCAGAAGGATCTTTGCTTTTCCTTGTCTTGATAAAGAAGAAACACAGCATCCCCCGCAGCGCGAGGTCTACACTGGGCCTGTGTTTATAAAGCATCTTCGCCCTTCAACTCCATGTACACAGCACTGGTGAGATGCTGCCAGCTCTGGGGTTGAGCACAGTGACACCCAATGAGGATGGCTTGCCTGGTGCTGAGATGCAGCCAGCTCTGGGGCAGGATGGCTTGGGGACGGATACACAGTGATGCCTCAAGGGGAGGCTGCCCGGCACCGAGGGGTGGGGTGCGTCCCTGCTGTTGCCTGTTGGAAGGAATGGACCCAGCTCAGAGGGTGGAGGAAGCGAGAGAGCCCAGCACCTCCTAGAAGACAGAGCACGGCCTTAGCACTGCCAGCCCCTGGCTGGGATTCCCCATGTGCCCTGGGGGCTGGTGCTGTGGTTTTCAATGTGGCCTCATCTTGGTGTCCACCAAGTCCTGTTTTTGCAGGTGGGTCTGTGCTTGTGGAAAGGGCAACGTGGGAGACTGTGTGTGGCTTAACAAAGATGTCCTTGGCGAACTTAAACGCAAAAAAGAAGCTTACAAGAAGTGGAAGCTTGGTCAGATGACTAGGGAGGATTATATAAACACTGCTCGAATGTGCAAGAATGAAATCAGGAAGGCCAAAGCACAACTGGAGTTCCAGCTAGCAAGGGACGGGAAGGGGAACAAGAAGGGTTTCTACAGCATGTTGCCAACAAGAGGAAGATTCGGGAAAGTGTGGGCCCCTTAGAGTATAAGGGAGACGACCTAGTGACGGAGGATGTGGAGAAAGCTGAGGTACTCAATGCCTTTTTTGCCTCTGTCTTCACAGACAAGATCAGCTCCCAGACTGCTGTACTGGGTGGAACAGAATGGGAAGGAGGCGAACATCCCGCAGTGCTGAAGAAACAGGTCCAAGACTATTTAGAAGGATTAGACATACACAAGTCCATGGGGCCGGATGCAATGCACCCGAGGGTGCTGAGGGAGTTGGCTGAGGTGATTTCAGAGCCATTGGCTATTATCTTTGAAAGCTCGTGGCAACAGGGGAGGTCCCTGAGGACTGGAAAAAAGCAAATCTAATGCCCATCTTCAAAAAAGGGAGGAAAGAGGATCCAGGGAACTACAGACCGGTCAGCCTCACTTCAATCCCAGGAAAAATCATGGAGCAGGTCCTTAAGGAATCCATTTTAAGGCACTTTGAAGAGAGGAAGGTGATCGGGAACAGTCAACACAGATTCACCAAGGGAAAGTCATGCCTGACCAACATGATTCCTTTCTATGATGAGGTGAGTGGCTCTGTGGATGTAGGGAAGGTGGTGGATGTGATATACCTTGACTTTAGCAAAGCTTTTGATACTGTCTTTCACAGTATTCTTATCAGCAAGTTAAAGAAGTATGGGTTGGATGAATGGACTATAAAATGGATAGAGAACTGGCTAGAACATAGGGCTCAACGAGTAGTGATCAATGGCTCCATGTCTAGCTGGCAACCGGTCACAAGCGGAGTTCCCCAGGGGTCGGTCCTGGGTCCGGTTTTGTTCAACATCTTTATTAATGATCTGGAGGATGGGGTAGATTGCACCCTCAGCAAGTTTGCGGATGACACTAAGCTGGGGGGAGTGGTAGATATCCTGGAAGGTAGGAATAGGATACAGAGTGACCTAAACAAACTGGAGGATTGGGCCAAAAGAAATCTAATAAGGTTCAACAAAGAAAAGTGCAGAGTCCTCCACTTAGGAAGGAAGAATCCTATGCACAGCTATAGACTGGGGACCGACGAGCTAGGCAGCAGCTCTGCAGAAAAGGACCTGGGGGTAACAGTGGATAAAAAGCTGGATATGAGTCAGCAGTGTGCCCTGGTTGTCAAGAAGGCTAATGGCATATTGGGCTGCATTAGGAGGGGCATTGCCAGCAGGACGTGGGAAGTGATTATTCCCCTCTATTCGGCATTGGTGAGGCCGCATTTAGAATATTGTGTCCAGTTTTGGGCCCCCCACTACAAAAAGGATGTGGACAAGTTGGAGAGAGTCCAGCGGAGGGCAACAAAAATGATGAGGGGGCTGGAGCACAGGACTTATGAGGAGAGGCTAAGGGAACTGGGCTTGTTTAGTCTGCAAAAGAGAAGAATGAGGGGGGATTTGATAGCGGCCTTTAACTACCTGAAAGGGGCTTCCAGGGAGGATGGGGCTAGGCTGTTCTCGGTGGTGGCAGATGACAGAACAAGGAAAAACGGTCTCAAGTTGCAGTTGGGGAGGTCTAGGTTGGACATTAGGAAAAAGATTTTCACTAGGAGGGTGGTGAAGCACTGGAATGGGTTACCTAGGGAGGTGGTGGAATCTCCATCCTTAGAGGTTTTTAAGCTGAGGCTTGGCAAAGCCCTGGTTGGGATGATATAGCTGAGGTTAGTCCTGCTTTGAGCAGGGGGTTGGACTAGATGACCTCCTGAGGTCCCTTCCAACTCTTATATTCTATGATTCTATGATTCTATAAGCAAATCAGATTCCTTGTGTAATTGCTTGAGTAAAATAGAAATAGATGTAGATAGATTTTTCCTTTATATTTTGAAGATTGATATAATAATGATTATTGTTTAAAATGTAATATTGCTTAATGATGGAATTTTTTATTCCTTAACATCAGTGAATTCCATTTCGTTAGGTTCCTCCATTTTGCTGTTTTTCTGAACCTTGTACTATTGAATCTAAAAATATTTTGATTAACTGTTTTAACGCATAATAAGGACTGGGAATTATATTATACCATCTTACAGAACTCTCTGCTGTGAATGGGTATGTGAATATAGTAGCTTTTTAAGATTTGTTATTTAGAATAAATGTGGTGTATTGCCTTAGCCCCGGAATATGATCCTGCAGTCTTTTCTTTTACAAGAATAACAAGGCAAGAGCAACATACAATGTCTTTGTTCTTTGTTTACCTGTGTATCTTGAAGACCTGAGTTTTAGTACGGCAAGCAGGCCCAGCAGCAGGCCCAGAATACCATCTCAGGCAGATACACAGGCCTAAGTACTTAGACAAAATTAAACTTTATACTGCTAATCCTGATACTGACTGTGTTATGTGGACTCTTTGGGACTATAGATGGGTCCAAATTAATACATACAAAGTATTTTGAGATCATTGTGGGTCCCGGATGCTGCTGAAGAAAACTGCTCAATTCTACCATTGTCTGTGTGATAGAAACATGAAAATTGCCATAGTGAATCCAGCATGAGGGCCATATGTAGTCCATTGTCCTGTTCCGGACAGGGACCAGAGCCAGACATTCAGAGGAAGTTTCACTGTTGACAGATGTAGAAAAATCGGCCCCCACAGTAGAGTTGTTTGTAATTAGATATTGGCTTAATCCCTGAAACATGATGTTTAATATCCCTTCAAAATATATTATCATAATTCACTATAATAACCCTGAATATTTTTCTTATCTTAACCTTTAAATGAATTTTGATATGTTTTTTGTCTCAATGTCTTTCAAGTGGCAAGAAATGCCACAATCTAATTACGTGTCTTCTTCATGCCATGAGCACATGCGTCGAACACCCTCCCAATACTAGTTCACCAAAACCATTATGCTCACCTTATGATAATTCTATAGGAAGATGGAGAGGCGGCCTCTGCTGAATGGGCTTTTTCATTCGTCTGTGGTGTTTATGTGCATCTCTTCTTTTCTATAGACATGATACTGCATATACTTGAGGGTTTAGATTAAATGGATATTTTCCTACAGCCTGTCTGCAGTCAGAACTCCAGCAGATGCTTACAAGTCTTCAATTTATAGACCATCTGCATTATTACAACAATATGCACCATCCCGATCCTGCAGACAGGTTCTTATTCATGCTAATAATCTGTACTCACAACACTTAATTTCAATAAGATTATTCATGTGTTCAACCTAGTCATAGGAGTGAAGCTTTTCCTGGATGGGCACTATTTGCCTATTTATATGAGCATTTGTATTCTCGCTAAACCTGTTAAACTGAAAAGTGAGATCTACAAGATGTTAATTAGGACTGAAATTTCACAGGATTCCAAATTCTGGGCATTGACAAAGAGACAGGAGCATATCTTGAATAACATGGAAAATGAAAAAGTAAAGATGGATGCTTGGAGTTACATTAATGGACCATGTTTAGAATGAATGAACTAGGGGAAATGTGAAGGTGGTACCAGTTATAGAAAAGCTGAGGGAATCCAGTTATAGATTATTTGACCATGTGAAAAGAATATGAGAATAATAAATACAAAACAGGCAGTTTCTCCTAGAACTGGAGGGTAAGAGAAGGGATGGGAGACCCAAACTAGATGGACGAGTGTCATACTACAAGATCTGATTCACTGCAGAGTCTCTGAGGAATTGCATTCAAGACAGACTGGAAGGGATAAGAAGGACAAAAAGAGCCAACTCCATATAGGTGGAAGTGAGGTGAGAGGAAGATTTGAGTTGAGTAAGTGCAGCAAGGGGTTGAGACATTATATTGCAGGAGTGTCGCTGTGACAGATAGGATAGTGTCCGGTAATATACATGACAAACCTTATGGAATTAAGTTTCACATCTTTGGAGTGCATTGTATTAAACATTCAAATGTTTGTGTACTGCTGTAGGATGGGATATACTGGGGACTTGAAAGGACGTTGGGGATAATACATGTGTGGAAGAAACAAAGCTTCACTCTGCGTTTTAGTTGAGGCTCATCAGAGATCTGAGACTTGTTTATTAGCACAAAAGCACAAACATATGCAAGGAGAGAGCCACTGACAGTCAGTAAGGGTCTCTGCCTAAAAGTAGACACTCACATATATTCATAACCACATTAGAATCACAGAAGTAGAATCACAGGGTCACAGAAAAACTTCTTATCATTGGTCAAGGTTACAGACATAAGACATAAGCAGACTGCACTTTTAACTACAATAATTGCTGTTTTTCTCAGTTTCTCAGTATTGTTTACATTCTTTCTTCTGCACCGTTCTCACTCTCTCTTTCACCCTCTCCTTCTACCCATAAGACATATTTTCTGTAGCGTACCAAAGGTTAAGGCCTATGCAGGTCACTTCAACAATGTGAAGTGGATTTTCAAGGACTTTGGTGGGGGTGAAGATGATGCAAATGACCCAACTGTACTCCATCTTTTTGGAGCTTCACTTTAGGCAGAGACCCCATGTCTGGCTGATTTCCTAGTCAAGGTCTCCTCTGTGGGTGTGGGGACAAAGGATGTCAGCGCTGGGCCACATTCCTGGGGTTCTGGGAATTGGGCACAGGTTTTGGACACAAATTGTCTTCTGCAGGACCCCTGGCTTGGGCTAAAAGGGCCATGTACTACACAAGCAATAATCATGCTCTGCTCTCACAGCAAGTTCCTAGCCTTGGAGTTAAGGAGGATTACTTGGAAATGGGGTTATAATGTCCCCCCTTCTACTCTTCCCCTCACCATCTGAACAAAGAAGGTGATGAGAAGTTAAAGAAAGCTTGGGATATCTTCCCCCTTGTTCATCCCTTGCAGTTGGTTTGTTAAGGAGATTTATGGTCATTCCTGCTCTCAGGATAGCCAAATTCATGGCAAAAATGCATATGCCACGCAGGTTAAGCGGTAAATAACAAACAGGGGTGGGTATAATTATATGCCTCCTGTAGCCATTAATATTAATTTTATAACCATTTATATCACCAAATAGGGGTTTTATGGGACATTGTAGAAGTGTGTGTATTTACATATTATTTTAGATAAAAAGTCGTAAAATAGTGAATGCGGGGCTCACTTCATTGGACGCGGAGCGGAGCGGAACGAGTGGATTAGAAACTGTAACCGAATAAACACTACTTGTCACTCCACCCAGCTCAATATCTCTCTCTTCAGTCGACATCACAACATCCTCAAAGAGCCGGGCTGGCGTTTGGTGTTACAGCCCCTGAATCAAAAGCACCCTAAAGAATGAAGAAGCAAAGATTTTATAGGCTCTGGCAATTGTCACAGACCAAACGATGGAGGCCAACAGGTTGGACATGGTTGTTGTAGACAAACAGGACCATGTTAATTGATATTGCCAGACAAGCAGACAGAAGCATGAAAAAAAACCTGAGAAGATGGCAAAGTTTGAAGAACTCTGCCACAAAGTGCAACAACTATGGGAACCTAGAAAAAGGACAATCCTGGCAATGACTGGAGCCCCTGGAGAGACCCCTAAGGGTAGGAATGAGCTGATCAAGAACATATTAAGAATGCAAGACATCATGGTCAGTGACCTCCAGCCAACAGTGTTCTTTGGCACTGTGATAATTTTGAGGGTAGTCAAAGCAGAACGAGGATATTTGAGTATATAAAATGCAGACAAGAGAGGCGCAGGGTGGGAAGGGAAACAGGGAACATCAGTTGAAGAGACTTGACTCCTCTGCTACATAGGCCAGAGAACTTTCCCTAGAATAATTCCTAGAGCAGATCTTTAGGAAAAAAAATGATGTATCATGATTTAACAATTGTCAGTGATGGAGAATTCACCATGACCTGGTGCAAATTGTTCCAATGGGAGTTGGGTACCTAACTCCATAAGAACACCTTTAATACCTTGTTTACACTAAGTTCCTAAAATGTTTACAGGTGACTCACTTCACACAGGTCAAGGTGTAGCCCACGATACAATGAGGTTCTTTGTCCCTGTCTGTTGGCTAGCACATAGCGAGAGCATCTCTGACACAGGCTTTCAATGTATGGCTCTGGGCTTTTATCTCAGCTAATAGACACTCATGTTTTTCTATTATCCGTTCAACCCTTGTAGATGTCCCTCTCAAACTTAGCCTAAGAGCTGCAGCAGCCTCGGGAGTCTCTGAGGTCTATATGAGGGAGTGGTAGGTAATGCCCCATCTGCATTGCCTTCTGCTCAAGTTCTCCCACTAAAGACTTGTATGGCCCCAGACGCCACGGTTCCCAAGTGCCCAGCAATCCTTAATGTGCGTAACCTCTCCCCATTCCTGCAATGTAAGGAAATAGTGTAATTAATCCTATTTAAAAGAGGCAGAACAGAGGCAGGAGAGTAGGTGGGAGTTATCCCAAGTCACAAAGGTTGTCTGTGGCAGAGCGAAAACTGAACACATTTTCCCAGAGTCCAAGACCAGCACTCTTCCTTCAAATCCATCCCCTCCAACTATTCATAGCAACTGAACACCATCCGTTATAGTCAATATTTTTAAAGCCGGTTGACATCCTTTTGCAAGACAGGTCAGCAGAGTGCAGAGGTGGGGGTGTCATCTAATGTTTCAATTTTACATCAGAAAAATTCAGTTAGAATTAAGCTTTTCCTTTAATTTAAATCAACATTTCCTTCTGGAAAAAAAAATCACTATAAAAAAAGGGGTTTGGCTGGAATCAAAATATTTAACGGGAAAATTGTTTTTTTCATTTATAGTTTTCACACTTGCATGAGAAAATTTCAAAATAAAATAAAGCTTTTCATTTCATTTGGATTCAAAAGGTTCACTTCTTACCTTACTCTTTCTCATTCTTTTCTTCTTAGTTTTCCTTCCACAATTTTAGTGTGGTAAATGGAATAAAATTTAAAAAAAAAAAAAAAGGAAAAGAAGGAAAGAGACTTAATATCTGAAGCCTAAACATGGAAAAATAAAATTTGGAAGGTCTAGAGCATCAGGGTTGTAGATGAATGAATGGACACGGTAGGGAACAGGGGTGCTTTTGTGGAGGAAACCAGTCCCTGTCACTGCCAGGACAAGATCATCACTGGCGGAGAGACAAGCGTCTACTGAATTAGGATACTCCTGAAGAGCAGTTGTGACCCGTCTGTGCCTACGGTAGCCACCTGAAAATGCCAAGGTCAGGGCAGGCTGTAAAAGGAGAGCACATTCTCCCAGCACTGGTGAGTGACACTGAAGTCAGACTTCTCAACCAGCCACAAACAGTGCTTCTGATTCCCCCACACCGGTTATCAAGAAGCCAAAATAAAATATACCCAATCCCCTTTACTGCATTTCAGTCTCTGGCTCCCAATCAGCCCCTAGGTCCAGTAAAGAGACAAGTTAACTAAACTCTGTGCTCTTTACCAAAAAGGTTTCTCCTGACCCCAAAGGGTCAGTCACAGCACCAGACCAATATAAGTTTGGATCTTACCCAAAATACCACGCTGCCAGCCAATTGTTTAGTAACTAAAACTAAAGGTTTATTATAAAAAAGAAAGAAACAAACTATAAGAGAAATGTTAAAGGATTAAAGCAATCAGACACATACAAATGATGTGAAAGTCCATATACATCAGGTTTCTAATAGAATTGTGGAGTTTGCAGGCTTGTATGGTCCCTCTGGTGTACATCCAGTACCTGGATGGGTCTCAGTCCTTTGTTTCACAGCTTCAGTTCAGCTGTAGATGAGCTGATCTAGAGGTAGGTGAAGACTGAAGACAGAAGACAGACTAAAGACAAAATGGATGCAGTGCAGTTGCCTTTTATGTCTTTTGGCCTTTGCCATGCAACTTGTGGAAATTTACAGGAATAAAATGGAGTCCAGAGTCATATGAGTAAATCCTGGTGACTCATCAGGTACATCCCTGGATTCTTCCCCTGGGCCCATTGTAGCTGTGAATTTCTTTAATGGGCCATTAAGAAGGCTAGTGCTGCAGCCATCCTGTCTGGGGTGTCGCCCAGACACAGCAGAGTTTGAAATACAGATATATCACACATATCCATAACTTCCATTACACGTATAACACATGAACATAAACATCATCATCTTACTTAGAACATTATAGCCTTTCTAACAGTACCTAGCATGGCATATCTCACATGAATTCCTATGATTTTGACATATTGATGTTAAACAACATAATAAATGCCCCTCCCCCCCCAACCCCAATCTAGCCAGCGTGACAGAGGGCACAGTGTTTAACTGAGAAAAACTAAGAAAATTCCCCAATAAAGCTTGTTAGCTACCATGAATAAAAATGAATGTGATATCAGTCATTTGGAGGGAAAAAGGGAGAATTAGAAAAAGGCCTTATTTATAATAGATATTTTTGTTCAAAGGCAGGGATTTTTTAAGTACGCAAAATGGGCCAGCAGAACTTCACCACGACAGTGACTGAATTTATCCTCTTGGGTCTCACCCAGAGCCGGGAACTAGAGCATTTTTTCTTCATCATCTTCCTCATAGTATACGTGGCCACCTGTTTGGTAAATTTCACCATCATCATCACGGTGATTGCAGACCATCTGCTCCACACCCCCATGTACTTCCTGCTGGCCAACCTGGCTTTCCTAGATGTCAGTGACTCATCAGTCAATACCCCTAGATTGCTTTGGGGTCTCCTCTCCCAACGCAAATCCATCTCCAGATGTTCTCTTTTCACATCATCGGGGGCGCGATGGTATTTTTCCTTGTGGGGATGGCAATCGATCGGTACGTGGCCATCTATAAACCAATGAGATACTTGATTATCATGAACCAGGGTGTTTGCATGGGGATAGTGGCACTGGTATGCATGGCTGGGTGGATTGGCTGACTCTGCTGTTCAGATTGGACTGATCCTCCAGCTACCGTACTGTGGGCCGAACATCCTGGACAATTTCTACTGTGATGTCCCACAGATCATCAAACTGGCCTGCACCGACACCCACGTGGTCGAGCTGCAGATGGTCTTCAATGGTGGAGTGCTCCTCGTAGTCGTATTCATCATTCTGCTGATCTCCTATGCCGTTATCTTAGTCAAGATCAGGACCCACGTCACGGATGGGAAGCGCAAGACTCTGTCCACCTGTGGAACCCGGATCACCGTAGTGTGTTTAATATTTATACCCACCATCTTCATCTATGCTCAGCCTTTCAAGAAGTTTCTCCTGGACAAGGTGGTGTTCGTCATTTACACAGTGATCACCCCCATGCTGAACTCAATGATCTACAGGCTGAGAAATGCTGAGATGAAAAAGGCCATCAAGAGACTGGTGAGCAGAATCCTGTTCTCAGGGAGGAAACTAAAGACATAATTTTTTTTTGAGAGATCATTTCTATAAGAAACCAGACCTCAACTTATCAGAGAGGGGATGCATACGCCACGTGAACTGTGTATTCCATCGAAAGATATCATATCATGCACACTCATGAAACATTGCGTCCGTAAATAAGTTACAGACCAAGGGCCAAAATCCCCTTTGAAGTCTGTGCAGCCAGCTGATGTAAATCAGCATAGCTCCATTAGACCAGATGGATCATTTTCCTAGCCGGTGTAAATCAATATATAGTTGTTGCATTGCAGCCAGTAGACCAAATCCCCAGCTGTAAACCTGCACGGCTCCATTGGAGTCAATGGCTGAGATTCCCAGTTGAAGCTATTCAGTGTGTTCTGTAAATATTTTACATCAGATGAGGATGTGACCTTGAGAATTTCTGGTAAAAGAATTTCCTATGAATGATTTCAAACCCTGGAGAAGAAATCACAAAGATCATAATCTTCTTCTGAGGAGAAAAATACTGAAAAAAATTATGTACCATAAATAATTCTTAACTGGTCTGAAGATTTTATTATAGAATGTTCCTCTAAACTAATTGGATATTCTAATATTTTATGGCTTCTCCTTTTCTGTCTTATACAAATATACGGCTTATTTGTATTTCCCATAGGACAAGTCAGCAATATGTTTTAATAAAATTCAGTGTTTACTTTTACCGAGAATTAAGGGGGTTGGACTGTTTGTTTGTTTTAATAGATAGATCCATTTATATTTATATATTTATAGGTTCAACTAACGTTATCTTTGATTGTCTATTCCTGAAATAAAAATGTATTTAGAAAGATCTCAAATTATATTTACTTTACTTTTCAGGAGAAGAACGACATGAAAGAACCAGATTACCGTCTCCATGAGATAGAACTGTTGGCCACGATTTTCAGTCTTTCCATTTTAGATACTTATAAGGTATCCATAACAGAGTATCTGAGTGCCTCACAACCCTTAGTCCTCACAACACCCGTGTGTGATAGGAAAGTGCCATTGTCCCTCTTCTGCAGAAGGGGAACTGAGGAAGAAAGGGATTAATTGACTTGCTCAAAGTCACAGAAGAAGTCCCTTGAGCATGAGGGAAATGACCCCAAGTTCTTGACAGTACCAGGGAGCAGCAGGAAGATGGTGAGTCTCTTCTATGTAGTGGGGACACCACTGCTCAACCCACTGATCTACAGCTTATGAAGAAGGAGATGAAGGAGGGTCTGAGGAGGACACTATTGGGGGAGCTATAGGGGGTTCTTCTCTGGCCCCGGTCTGCAACTGCAGGGACAGGCGCTTCAGGGGATCACAGAACCAGAATCATAGACTATTAGGGTTGGAAGGGATCTCAGGAGGTCATCTAGTCCAATCCCTGCTCGAAGCAGGACTGCCTGCAATTAAATCATCCCAGCCAGGGCTTTGTCAGGCTGGGCCTTTAAATCCTGTAAGGATGGAGATTCCACCACATCTCTTGTGTTGTCAGATGTTGGCTGTGTGTGTGTTCTCCTCATCCTCAGCCCCACTCCGTTCAGCCTCCCCCCCAAGCCAGGCCCTCTCAGCCCCACTCCATCCAGCCTCCCAAGCCAGACCTCTCACCCCCACTCTGTCCAGCACCCCAAACCAGACCCTTCACTCCCACTACATCTAGTCACCCCCACTCTGGCCCCCTCAGCTCCACTCCATCAAGCCTCCTCCCCACAAGCCAGGCTCCTCATCTACAGTCTCTGTAGCCCCCACATCCAGGACCCTCACCCCAATTCCATAATGCCCCCTGAGACGGGCTCCTCATGCCCAGCTCATCCACTCCTCCTCCAGCAAGGCCCTTGAACCCCGCTTCATACAGCCCCCCCAACCTGGCACCCCAGCCCCACTCCATCCAGCCTCCCACAACCAGGCCCCTCACCTCCAGTCTATGAAACTCCCCCCAGATACGCCGCTCACCCTCACAACCTCCACCCCTGTAGCCAGGTCCCAGCCCCCCAGCCTGGCCCATCACCCCAACTTCATGCAGCCCCCCCCAGCCTGGCCTGTTAATCCACTCCATTCACCCCACCCAGCCCGGCCTCTCTCCACCACCCCAGCTGGAGATTATCCTATTTATTTTGGCGCAAACTGAAAAAGCTGGATTTTAAGTGGCCAATCTTTCCAGTTTTCATCCTCGTCCAGAGTGGGGGCTAGCGCCCAACCAGAGCGGGGACAGGGCCCAGACAGGTAGCAACTTGGCCTAGAGAAACAGGGAAGTGTATGACCTTCTAGTTAATTAATAAGAATGATTAATGATGCGCCGGCTGAGTACAGGACGCACACGAGGGAGCCCCAGACAGCGTTTTGCCCTTTCCTTGGCTTGGCAAAGGAGAAGCACATCATCCCCCTGCAACACAAAAGCTACACTTGGCTTGTGTTCACAAAAGCATCTTCTCCCTTCGACTCTGTGCATGCAGCATGGATGAGATGCAGCCAGTTCTGGGGTGGAATGGCTGGGCAGCAGCAGGGTGGTGATGCTGCATGGAGATGGCTCGTCTGGCACTGAGATGCAGCCAGCTCTGGGGTGGGACAGCTGGGCAGCAGCAGGGCGGTGACGCTGCATGGAGATGGCTGGCCTGGTACTGAGATGCAGCCAGCTCTGGGGTGGAAGGGCTGGGCAGCAGCAGGGTGGTAACGGTGCATGGAGATGGCTCGCCTGGTGCTGAGATGCAGCCAGCTCTGGGGAAGGATGATGGGGGAACAGCCACAAAAGAACACTGCGAGGGGATGGCTCGCCTGGCACTGGGGTGTGTCCCTGCTGCGACCTGCTGCCGGGAACGAGGTGTGCGAGGAGAGTGAGACACCGCAGCATCGCCTGACAACTGCCAGTCCAGGGCCAGGATTCACCATGTGTCCAAAGGGCTGGAGCTGAGGCTCGCAATGTGGCATCAGCTTGACACCTGCCCGGTCCTGCTTGGGAACTGTGTGTGTGTGTGGGGGGGGACTGTGTGTGTTTTGTGGGGGGCTGTGTGTGAGGATGGGGGAAATCTGTGTGGGGTGTTTGGGTGTTTCTAAATCCCATCGCAGTTTGAGAAAACCTTGCATCATTCGGGCAGGCTGACCTCTTCGCCAGTGGTTACTAAGGGCGGCTCAGGCTGCCTGGTAACATCACAGTAGAGTCTCTTTGGGAAGAATTCCCATGTGGTAAGAAAAGCAGATATAGGTGATTGCACCCAGCACATGGGGAATGGTGCTGAAAAAGTGACACTTTGTGTCTGTGCATGTGTGTTAAGCAGGAATATCGAGACATTCACAAATCGAAGAGGCAGACGAAGACACCTCTTTCCTGGTGTCATTCTCTACTAGCCCCAGTTTTATAGCAATGCATCTCGGCTGACTTCAGTGCAGTTACTTATGATTCATGCTGGGGTAAGTGAGAGTGGTATTGCTTCCTAATTCACTCTTCAAAAGGTTTAAATCTTTCATTTCATTTTAAATATTCACTCCGTTACTGCAATGCACTGATAAATGCACTCATTTTTTCTATTTTATTGGGTTTTTTTTTCTGGAGAACAGATTTTAAAAATGAGAAGAACAGGAAGGTAAAGTAACGGGAAGCGAGGGAAGAGAAGGGAGGGACCCGGCAGGAGGGGGAAATGAATGTAACCTCTTGGTTTCCACCCGATAGTGATTAATCAAAGGTTATTAAAAACTTAGAATGAATATTTTCAAATTGTCTGAGGTCCCTCTTCTTTGAAACATTTCTTGAGCTTTTGCTGCCATGTCAGACAAGTTGTTGGTGCTATCTTCTATCCTGGGATGCAATCCACTTACCTCATCACTAGTAGCTGAATGCCTGTGGAATTGCACAGGTGTAACGTGTAAAGTCACCTAAGTGAAAAAGCCAAAATGTGACTGAGAACTTAAAAAGTGAATGATGATAGACTGTGAATCCCAGTAATAATTGAATCGGTTACTAATCTAAATAGAAAGAGGTCTGAACTTTTCTTCTAGTTGTTTCCATCATTTTGCACAAACTTAACAGACAATCTGGACTTCAGTGTGAGGTTTGGATTAATGTGTGTGTGGGTTGTTTGATTTGTGTGTGGGTTGTGTTGTGCTGGGATTCTTGTGCTGATTTGTGTGAGAATGTGCTGCGGTGAGGGGCCATGTGTGTGTAAGGTTATTGTGAGCACTGGTAGTGTTTTTGTGTGGGTTGTTGTGCTGATTTGTCAGCCTTTTTGATGTCGTCTATTATTAGCTCTGCTTCCCCACTGACTAGGGGACCTACACTTTCCTTCATTTTCCTCTTGCTTCTAATGTATTTATAATTCCTTCTTCCCTTTTACGTTCCTTTGTAGGTGTAACTCATTTTTGCTTTAGCTTTTCTGACACTCTCCCTAGTTGATTGCCCTATTTTTTTGTACACGTCCTCACCAATGTGTCCATCTTTCCACCAATTGTGGGATTCCTGTTTGATTTTCAGGGTTAATAGATTTCAGAGTGACACACAGGGTGACACTCCTGGAATATTATTACATAAGTTTTAATATCAACCCAATCAGTCATGGCCAAAGTTTGGCATTTGATATTAGCCCACATGCATTGTATTTTTTGCGTCTCTATGGATAGAGAATAAATTACCTTTCAACCTAACTGTCTTTTATTTCCCCTGTAAATTCTCCTTTTATGGCAATTAGATGAATAAATCCCACTGAAAACCCTTTACCCATCTTGAAAACCTCAGCCCCTTCATTCTGATTTCAGCCAAAATTCCAAGGTGGATTAATTTCCTTCTGGGTGGCTCCGTAATCTAAATTACATGTTCCCTCTGTGTGAGGCATGCCCTTACGGTCAGTGTAAATTTACAAGGTTCACCTGACAACAGCATACACACCTGAATGTGTGTGCAAGGATTGCAAGTCCTTTATTTTCATCCTGGAACATTGGGTTTTACGTATGTATTTGCCTCTGTAGGGGATGCAGTCATAAAAAGTGCTTGAGTGTTCATAATTTCCTGAAAAAACAACAAGAGTCCTGTAGCACCTTAAAGACACGCAGAAATTTGTTAGCCTTTAACGTACTACAGAACTCTTGTTGTTTTTGCTGTATACAGACTAACACGGCTACCCCTCTGGAATAATTTCCTGAATAGCCTCCATCGTGGTGTTGAATAAATCAGCAACATCTTTCCATATTTCCACGTATGTTAGGTCAGGATATCCTGTTCCCAAATTTCATCACTCTAAGTGCATTTTAACATCAGGAACTGGGATACAAATTCAGTTGAGGCTCAAATAACTAAAGCCATAGAAACAGTTATTTTAGCAGCATATTTCTAATGATCATCAGACCCTGTGAGGGGTCTGTTGAATTATTATTATTACTATTATTATTATGATTACTGAATACGCTTGTAGATTTCTTTAACTGTGGAGGTTTCAAGTTTATATCAATGGCAAAACCTAAATGCAACTATAACAAACGTGCCATATTCCCTTCTCCAAATGAAGTGTGGCCTCTTGTGATTGGATCCCACCATTGTTACCCCCTGTGTTGCTGAGCCCTCTGGATCTGGGTGTTGACTGGTCACTGTTCCTAGATGTGGGCCTCTCAACACTCCCATTGTTTCGGCCATTCAGTGTTGATGGCTCTTGATGACACTGAGACTGCTCTACGGGCATCACTTCCCCAGGACCTGTTCATGTTTCCTGCTATAGAAGAGGTGATCTTATCCAGAACAATGGTCACAATTAGAAATAGCATTCATAAAACCAAACGGTATTAACAACTGGATGAAGACATGCACCTCAAACAATAACATCAACTTTAGCCAAGGTGGCATTAATCTAGCTATCCGTCTGGTCTTCTTTAAGATGTTCAGAAGCCTATCCACAAGTTTAGGTGCCTGAATATTTTTCAAAATCTGACCCTTGGGCATTTTTGAAAATGTTACTCATAAATTTTAGGTGTTCTATGGCTGTCAAAAAGAACAGGGCATACATACCCTTGTCGAGAAATGAACATACCTTTTGAAAAGATTTGATCAGTATATAGATAATATAGGGGGGGAGGAAATCTTTAAAAATTATGTGTGTAAAACACACGTTTGATGCCACATCTGCAGAAACTGAGGTGTAATTTTAAAAGTTTGAAGTGACTGTGAGGTATTCTTAGTGTCTCTTCCCACAGTGTATTAAAGTTATCTATGGTCTCGTGTATGACAACACTTAGGCCTGTGTAGGACACCGCAGAAGAATTTTGTGACGCGAGGGTAGCGTGAATGGCAAGACTAGGCCTGAGTTAGCATAAATAATAACAACTAGGCTTTATAAGCAAAAGCAGGCCTCCCAAGCAAAGCTAGGTGCCTCATGACCTGGGCATAAACTCAGGAAATATATTAACCGCACCATGACCTAGATATGAGTTTGAAATAGAGCAGCTAAAGATGAAAACAAGTAAACACAGTAAACAACACTAAACACAGTAAACAGTAAACAACTGTAAACAGTAAACAAGTGCTACACTTTTTCTGGAGGTGGTTTTAATAGATCGACTTCCGGATTGATTGAGTGGGTCTTCACTTCCACTCAATCCATCCAGATAAATCGATTTGATGGCGGCAAATTTGAATCCATCAGTGTAGACATAGCCTTAGTTGTTGTATAGCACTCATTATCATAGATATTAAAGAATTTTGCAAAGTGTCACACGTATCATCTCCATTTTACACAACAGCAACTGAGCATATGCTTCATAAATTTCGGATCACATGAAGAAAAGTTGAATGGGATCATTGTCAATGATTTTGTAGAGGAGGGAACAGGGGCATAGAGGAAAAAAGTAACAAGACCATGGTCAAACTGTGGAGGAGTCAGGAGATCCCAACTCCCTGGAGTCAAATCTACTCCATTGGAATCTACTGTGTAAATATTGGTAAATGAGGTATTATCTCAGTCATGGGATCTCAGTGGGGTGTTTGGGTGGGGTGGCTGGGAAGATGGGGGGCTCTCCCTGGAACTCCCCTGGGTGCCCACATGATATTCAGGCATCAAATCCAGATCCAGCTGCTCCTACACGCCCCAGAGACCATGTCCCAGGGACTCAGCAGCGCAGAGAGCAGATATCAGCCCCCTCTCACCTTCCTAACAGAGGCGGAGAGAAGAGGCTGAGATCTAACAGCCAGGGGGGTTTTCTCAGATAGCTTCTTTCTTGCTTCGATTCCTTCCCTGGCTGCTTCACAGTTCGGTCGCCCACCCCTCCTTGCCCCAGCCACCCACCTGGCCATGCACACAGGATTGCTGGAAATTATCAGGGGGTTTCTAACCAGCTGAGGGGGGACATTCGGCAGCAGCCTCCTTGTCAGAGTTGTGGGTGGGGAGGCAACAATTTTGTTCGTTTTCAGGGCGGGCTGGACAACTATATGAGTGCGATTATCGGACGGGGTTGCTTGGAAGGGTGGGGGCAAAGCTCATTTCCAGTGAATGTCCCACATTCTCAACGCTCGTGCTTCAGGGTACATCTGCACATCGGCAGGGGCCAGGAAGGAATTTCCAACCCACTGCCCCATGTATTCGGAGAGAGCTTGGGTTGTTTTTTATTTTTTGAGGGGGGTTAAATCTTGTTCCTCTGAAGCCCCAGGCAATGCCTGGAGGTGGGACATTGGGTGGTGGGACAGGTGGCTGGGGAGGAGTTTGGGATGTGATGTGTATAAGAGACTGGCTGTGACTCCTGTAACCACTAGACCCCGCTCCCCTCCCAGATCTCTGGGTAGAGCCTTGGCATCTTGTCGATCATTTCCTTTCATCTGCAGGGCCCTCCCAATCCCTAATGAATCCAGCCAACGGCACCAGCCCGGTGACCAAGTTCATCCTGCTGGGTTTCCCCTCCCTGAGCCGGCTGGGCCGGGATCTCGCCTGTGCCCTCCTCTCCTGCACCTACGCCGGGACACTGGCCGGCAACCTGAGCATTGTGTGGGCCGTGCTGCGGGACCCCCACCTCCAACGTCTGCCCATGTACATCCTGCTGGGGAACTTCGCCTTGCTGGAGATCTGCTACATCACGACCACTGTGCCACGGATGCTCTTCGACCTCATGAACCCTGGCGTCCACATCTCCTTCCACGCCTGCTTCGTGCAGTACTACTTCTTCTTTTCCACAGGCACCACCGAGTGCCTCTTCCTGGCGGCCATGGCCTTGGACAGGTACCTGGCCATCTGCCATCCCCTGCGCTATCCCGTCCTCATGTCCCCGCACAGCTCCTGGCTGCTGGCAGCCTCCTGCTGGCTCGTTGGCTTCCTCTGGTTCATAGGGCCCGTCGCCCTCGTCTCCCAGCTCTCCTTCTGCGACCCCAACACCCTGGATCATTTTGTCTGCGACCCGGGCCCATTGCTGGCCGCCTCCTGCACCCCAGCTCCCATGACCGAGCTGACCTGCTACACCCTGACCTCCCTCATCATCTTAGGCACCGCCTGCTTCACCCTGACCTCCTATGGGCTAGTGGTCCGGGTAGTGCTGAGGCTGCCCACAGGGGCTGGGCGACAGAAGGCCTTCTCCACCTGCACCTCGCACCTGGCTGTCGTGGGCCTCTTCTGGGGCTCGGGCATGGTGACCTACGTCAACCCGTCCACCTCGGGGGGCAGCGGGAAGCTGGCGACGCTCTTCTACGCTGTGACCACCCCCTTCCTCAACCCGCTGATCTACAGCCTGCGAAACAAGGAGATGAAGGAGGCACTGAGGAGGACGCTGCTAGGAGGGCGGTAGGGGTCGTGTTCTGGTCCCAGTCTTCAGGGACTGGCTGGTCAGCGGGGTGGGCAATGAGATATGAGTCCTTTCCTTTCTAAGGGGTGCTGGCTCCAGCCCTGCAGGGGGAACACACAGAATTTCCCACGACTGTCACGAGTCCCGCCTCATGTTAAAAAACGCCCGTGGGATGGCACAGCCAGAACGCAAACGGGAGCTGGGAGGGTCGTGTCTTTGCTGTAGGAAATGAGCCCTGCTCAGTGAGGGTGTGCAGAGGAGAGCAGACCGAGTGTGCGGGTGCGGAGGCTGGCTTGCATCTCTGCCCTGTTTGTGCAGCTGCATTTCCAGCTTGTTCCCTGTATCAATGTGGTCTCACGCTTAGATCCAGAGGGCCACATTCTGCTACTTTCTCTCCTGCCATTCTGGTGATGGCCGGAGACTGAGACCCAGGACCCAAATCATGGCAGGGCTGTATTGTTTGGTGTGGATCACACTCCCCTTTCACAGCCAGGGACAGAACCCAGGAGTCCCAGCTTCACCTGATCTAACCACTGGACCCCTCTCCCCTCCCACACCAAGGGACAGAAAGGAGAAGACATTTTCTAACCATCAGAGGCACGAAGTTCTGGGACAGCCTCCAAACCGGGGTCACGGTGGTAAAAAACTTCATTCATTTTCTGGAAGAGCTGGACAATGTCCGAGACAGATTGTGTGATGGAGTCTCTTGGGATGGAAGGGCGGGGTGGCAGACCTGGAGGTTCCTTGTGGTTCACGTCTGCTGTTCCCAAAAGCTCATGCTGCAGGGTTTCAGCTGGTCCCTGCAAGGCTCAGGAAGGGACCCACCCACTCCAAAATAATTATTCCATTGTTCTCTTCTTCCTCAGAAGCATCAGGGATGGCCACTGCTGGAGACGTGACATTGCCCGGGGTGGCTCCGAGGTGGCACTGAGCATTCTCTGTCCCAGCTGCTCGGCTGGCTGGCTCTTGCTCATGGGCTCAGGGCATAGCTGGTCCCCAGACGTGGGCTGGGAAGGAATTTCCTCTCCACTCAGACCGGCAGTGACCTAGGGGGTTTTCTACCTTCCTCTGCAGTATGGGGGGTACAGCTCGTTGGCCAGGATTATCTGGGTGGATCTCGCTTACACATTTCCCAGCCAGTGCGGTGGCCTCCTAATCCAGGAGTCCAGAATCCCAGACCCTTGTTCTAACCCACTGGGACCCACTTCACTTCCAGAGATAAGGATAGATCCCAGGAGTCCTGACCACCCGTCCCTCCCTGTTCTAAGTCAGTGGCCCCACTGGCCTCTGAGAGCTGGTGAAAGAACCCCGGAGTCCTGGCTGGTGAAAGAACCCCTGAGCGGAGTTTGACACTAGTTCCTGCTTGAAAAGTTGGAGCCAGGCACTTCAAAGCAGAAGTTCTCTCATCTCCTACGAGAGCTGAGGGCAGATCCCAGGGCTAGGAGTGGGGTGGGGGCTGTGGGGTGGGAGTGAGGGGCCGGGCGGAGGGCGGAGATGAGTCTCCATGATTCGGTCAGTCCTTGCTTGGTTGAGGGGGGCCCCAGGGAGCAGACCCTGAGTCTAGCTTATTGCTGGGGGAGGGGGGACCCTTTAAGCAGCGAGAGCATGGGAAAAGGGGGATCTCTGTCTCCCTCTGCAGGGGGATCCCCCCATTCTGAGGTCCCCTGTCTATGCCCCGCACCCCGGCTACACCAGCCCCTCTCTTCAGGGGGACAGCCCCGTTCTGAGATCCCCCTACATGCCACGCAGCAGAGATGCCCAAGTCCCTCACCGTTGGGGTGATCTCCACATTTTGAGCTCCCCATGTATAGCCGCCCCCCCACAGAGCTACACAAGCCACAGCCTTCACCCCACCCCAGCCAGCCCCCCCCCGGCCAGCCCCTCACCACCAATCTGTCCTGCCCCCCCAGCCAGGCTCCCTCCCCCCTAGCCAGTTTCTTCATGCCCAATCTGGCCAGACCCCCAGACTGGTCCCTCAGCTGAACACTGTCAAGCCATCCACCCCCACCCAATCTGTCCAGCCCCCTCCCATATAGACCCTACACCCCCACTCCTTCAAGCCCCCCCATCAAGGCCCTCCCTCACCCCCACTCTGTCCAGCCCCCACAACCAGGCATCTCACCACCACTCCTCCAGCCTCCCCCCCCAGCTCATCACCCCAACTTCATCCAGTCCCCAGCCTGCCCTATTCCCCCCTACTCCATTCAGCACCCTTGTCCCCCCACCAGGCCCCTCTCCACCACTCCAGCCAGCCCCCAGGAGATTAATGAATAAGAATGATGAATGAGGTGCCGATTGAGTACAGGGGCTGGTGGTGGCACTTTCACCATGGCCTCATTTTGGCACCTACCACGTCTTGTCTGGGAGGGTGGGAGCCGTGTGTGTGGTGGGGAAATCTGTTTACATTGATTGCATTAGTGCTGTGGGGAAAGCTGGGGGTCCACGTGTCATTCAGGCATCAGATCCAGATACGGATGCTCCTACTCACCCCAGAGTCCACGTCCCCGCGAACCAGCAGCACACAGAGCAGTTATCAGCCCCCTTTCGCCCTGCTCCCTTTATAGCACAGGCGGAGAGAGGCGGCGGAGATCTCACAGCCACTGATCACACAGATGTATTCTTGCTGCAATTCTTCCCTGGCTGCTGCACTGTTCTGCCACCCACCCCTCCCTGCTCCAGCCGTGCACCAATTCTGGCTGGAAATTAGCAGGAGGTTTCTAACCCTCAGTGGGGGAAGGCTCTGAAACAGCCTCCCAGAGGGAGTCGTGGGTGAACAACTCAGTTTTAAGAGAGGTAGAAAAATATCCGAGTGCAACATTGTAGGAGGGGGTTCTTTGTGACGGTGGGAGCAGGGTTCCATGTTCCTAAAGCTCATGCTTCAGGGTTTCAGGTGACCATCGGCAGGGGTCAGGAAGGGATTTCCACCCCACTGCCACACCCCTTCTCCGCTTCAGTGCATGTGTTAGTGCTCCACACTAAGGATCATAGAATCATAGAATCATAGGATCTCTCAGTCCTCTCCGTAATGCCCCAGTAAAGCCAAAGAAGACCATACTTTACAGCCTCCCCCATTTCAGCCTTCCCCAGTATAACTCAAGCTGCGCATTTAAATCAATAAAGTTAAAAGAAAGGAAAAGGCTGTGTGGATGTTCTTAATTCAATTTAATCCAGATTATTCTGGTTTAGTTGAAATCAGTTAGGAATAGGTTTTAGTTAACCTGAAATCACCTTCTTCGAGACCAAAGTAAGTGTGTCCACACATTGGTTCAATTATGCCAGTTCAATAGCCAGGTCAAGTTATACCAGTTGCTAAGGACTACATTGTTAAGAGCACCCAGTAAACATTTGTATACTGTTCTTCAGCAAAAAGTAAATTTACATTTTCAACAGACAGGCAGCGAGCCAGATAAATTTAAAAAGTAGCTGTGATAATAGATAGTTAGATACACAGATAGATATGTCCAATGCTTAATTTCTAATGAAAGAGGTATCAGGACTCAAGTGATTCTTTTACTCTCATAATTGACACGGCTCCAATTAAGAATTGGATATGTCTGAGTTTAAATAAAATGCTTTAAAACATTTTGGGTGGGCTTTTTTTTCCCCTCTTTCATAAAGAAGCAAGAAAAGAAAAGAAATCTTTTTCAATTCCTTTGTAGATCACTTTTAAAAAGAGATTCTGATCTGTTGTATATTCTCTACACTCAGATAATTAGAGCAGATCATTCTTTAGGTTTGTCTGGATTCCAGAATTTATGTAGGACATTTACAATGAAATCTAGAAATACATAGAAAACGTATTTATTGATTTTACATTTCCAATTTCTCTATTTGAATCTTCCAGATCTAATCTATGAATTAATAAAATCTATAGTTACCACTTTAATATTTGACTTTAACCTGGAAGTTAGTACAATATGCTGTTCTCAACCCAATGTTTAACCGATTCTGGAAATGTGTCCAATATTGAATTATCAGCTCAATATTTGAATTGGCTCTGGATGTTAAAAATACAAGTACAAATATAATATTTCAACCAAATCTAAAAAAAATGTAGTTGTTAACTGAATATTTTAATCAAATCTACAAATTTATATACATATTAGCTTAATATTTTAACAATGTCTGGAAAATATAATATATCATTATTAGGTTAGTATTGTAATCAAATCTGGAAAACAGTACAAAATGTACTTATTAATTTAATATTTTAATCAAATGTGGACAAAAGTAATATAGAATTCCTAATTCATTATATGAATGCAAAATAAGAATATACCATTATTAATTATTTAACCATACTAGGAATTGATATCCTATATAATTATTATTGTAACATTTTTACATTACAAATCTGGACATCATCACAATATATACTTATTAATTCATGGTTTTAATCAAATCTAGGAATTAACCTGATAAATAAATATTAATTTAACATGTGAAATGAATCTAGAAATCAATACAGTATGCATGTATTGTTAAAGAGTAGCTCATTAATATTAATAAGTAAATGTTTCATTGAATGTAGGAATGAATAAAATATCTAATTCTTAATTTATTATTTTAGTCAAAACTGGAATTAAGATAATATGTAATTGTGTATTTATTATTTAAATTGAAGGTAGAAATGGATAGCATATAAAGTTATTAAAGTATTTTAATTAAATATAGGAATTGCTATCTTAGGTAGTTGTTTGTTTATTTTAATCAACATTATAATATAGTTATTATTTTTACCTGTTAATCAAATCTAGACATTTACACAGCATGCAATGATTAATTTTACATTCTACATCTCAAAATTGGTATCAACTGTAACTCAACCTACCATTTTAATCTAATTTGGAAAATATAATGTGAAAATTGTTTGGGTCAGGGCCTGTCTTTTTTTTTTCTGTGTTTATGCAGCACCTAGCACAATGAGGTCGTAGTTTGTGTCTGGAGCTTCGAGGGGTTACCTCCAAAATAAATAAACAATAAAATAACCAATAAATAGCATAATTGTCAATTGGCTCCATACATTCATTTCACATTTAATGCTTGTTTGCACAGTTTAACCGGACTGCTATATTAATACAGATTTTTCTATATTAGCTTTAGATTTTCCTTCTGCAAAGCCCTTAGGGCCAATCCACAACTGATGTCTTTGGATCTGTCCAAACTCAAGGTAAAGAATTTTAAAAAGTCCTCTTGGTTCAATTTTGTATCATCATTAGTTAGACAGGGAGAAAGGTTGGGGTAACATTTTCCAAGGTGCTTAAGTGGTTTAGGAGTCTAATCCCATTTTCAAAAGGGATTTTTGGCCAGATTGTCAATGGGATTTAGGTGCCTAATGTTACCAGATTTGCCTTTCACATTGGGGTATGCTCATTTATTAGGGTTACCTTCCTGGAAGGGGGGTATTCTAGGGGTGTGATTAGGGTTACCTTCCTGGAAGGGGTGTGATTTTAGCAGTGGATTTTACTAATGTACTGCTTGTGTTACTTGTGCGTTCATATGGCTACAAGCCCCCTCCCAATGGAGCTGTCCTGCAGGACCTAAGGTTTTCAGGGCTGAGTTCCTCCAACACCAGATTCAAATAAACCCCCCACAGATACACACACATTCCAGATTAACCGAGTGCATCTGAGCAGACCGGGCTATCAGCACTCTCAGCTGACCCCTTATTTGTCCCTGGACTCAATCAGGCTGGGTGACACAGCACTTTCAGTGGCCACCCTTATATGCCCCTTTACAACGCACCAGAATAGAGCACACTTCTTGAGCAGGCTGGGTCCAAACAGCACTTTTTGGTTATTCCCCTTATTTGCCCCTGGACTCAATCAGGCTGGGTCAAACAGCACTTTCAGCCACCACCCTTATTTGCCCCTGGACTCCACAGGCTAGGCAGAGCAGCACTTCTCAGCTGTCCCCTTCATATGGCCCTTTACACCAGAATTGTTCTAGCAGGAACTCGCTTGATGAGCAAACCCCATAGGATTTTGGGGCACTCCAGAGATCTTTGGCTTAGGTAAAAGAAGTGTTGCTGCAGAGCAAGATAGGTACCTGGAACACAAAGGAGGAAATGCAGTTTGGAGAGAGAGAGAGAGAGAAAGTGGCAACCAGCTTGATTACAACAGTTATTTTATTGCCAGGCATATAAAACTTATGATACTAACAGTGATACCATACAAGGAGAGAAAAACAATCACACACTTACAATACTACACAATTACAGTTGGGGTATTGGAGAAAGCTAGCCCAGGTTTGATTACAAAGTAGACAGTTATACCTGGACTAAGAGAGAGAGAGATAGTGTTGGGGGCAGGGGAAATGGGGGGGTCTCACCACTCCATGCAGCTCAGAGGTTCCTAGGAGACAGGCTGTTCAGCTTAGAGTCTGGAGCACTTGAGACAGGCAGAGCCTCCAACACGATCAGTCAGGGAGAGGGGAAGTTCCTGTGAGACTGATGCAGAATTTGGATCCAAGCATCAGAACAGAGGTTTGAACTTGGGTAGGAGTTTTTGTAGACACCAGGTTTGTTTATGGGTAAAAATGTCTCAAGGATGTATCCCAGAGTGGTTTTCTTTATGTTGGACAAAAGGAGATCATCACTCCTGGCTATGGGCAGTTTTCCTTGAGGGAGCTCACAATGCAACCAGGCATATGCAGTGTTTTGCATATCAATAACTAGAATGGTCCGATAACTGTGGAGCTGGGTGTGTACAGGTGTGAGTTCATTTACATCAAGAGCAGAGATCTCCCAGCATGCAGTGCGTCCCTGCTTTGGCAGTCCCAGAGTTCAGTGCGTGTTCCATCTTCGATGTAGATGAGGCTTCCGTTCTCCATTCGATGTGATAATTGAGATGTCTCCTTTTTACATCTTTGGTGTAGATGAGACATGGGGAGTTGTATCACCCTTGATAGGAGGGTTTTAGGTCTGTCCTGGTTTCTGGTTCAAGCAGGGGCTGGGGGGGTATTCAGGTGAGCCAGAGAGAGTTGGGGTTTTGCGCTCTGGTTCCCCAAGAACACAGAGCTGCCAGGTAACAAGTGACCATGGAAGCATGGAGGTTAGAGACCTGAGATTATAAAATCAACATTTCTTGCCACCTCCCAGAAAAGATCCAGCCTTTTGGGAAGAATACAAATATCCACATATTTCTGAATGCAAAACTACCTAGAAGATTGTTTTTCCCAGTCCTCTCCTAGCACGACTGGCTCCCACAGCATATAATAAGGTCTCCTTCCAATTTATCACCAGTGTGAATAATTTTGTGTCACCAAAGCTTTGTTGTCCATGAGGCCCAAATGTTGAATATTTGGGGCTCACAGAAGTGTATTTTGGAAAAGGACTTTTTTGGTTTTGTTTGTTACTTGATCTCTGGAGGTAAGATTGAAAAACTTTTATTCAAGACAACTTTAAAAAACAAACAAAACAAAACAAAACAAAAAAACAGGATCAGGTACAGAGTTTAAACAAGTCTCTCAGCATCCAAGCATAACACACATACAGCTGCTCAGCGTACATACAGATGAAAAACAATGAGCTTGACACACCTCACTTTAAATCACAAAGTACAATACCGCCAGCACATCCACAGCTTGTTTTTTTTTGTTTTTCTTTTTGTTTCTGTTTTTCACCACCACGTTGTTTTCCCTTGGAGGGAGGTGCACCATTCCCAGAAGTAGTGCAATACCGGGTTGATGCGTGGGGTGGACGGAGCAAGCTCCTATTCCATCTCCCTGTTCCAAAAATCCATTTAATAATAAAAAAAGTTCTCAAATCGAGAACATATCAGATATTAAACTGATAAGAACAGATTTAAAGTTTTTTATTGAGTAAATATTTCAAAAAAATAACAAACAGGTAACCCATAGAGTTTAAAGGGGCAAAGTTATATAACATCCAGGGACTATATGCAGGTTATCGGGAGGTGTGGGGAGTGGCTGAAAGCCTGGGGAGAATAACAAGGGATAACCTGCGGGGTCCTGGATGGGGGGGTGATGGTATGGGCGCTAAGAGATACAAGGGAATATATGGGAATGGGGGAACATCACTAAATATGCTTATGGGTTACTTTTTGGGGGTTTTAACAAATAGAGTAAATAAGTCCATACAAAGTGGTGCGTCCCTCATTAAGTCCGATGCTTCAGCAGTTGCTGCGTCCGTTGGTGTGTCCCCCGCCGCGTCTGCCGATGCGTCCTCCGCCGCGTCCGCCGGTGCATCCCCCGCCGCGTCTGTCGTGGTGGTCATTGGTTGGGTCCACCGGCCCGGGAGGAGGGTCCTGCGGTGGCGCTCCATCCCTCTCCTCCTGGTACTGTCGGTGGCCGGTGACGTGCTCTATGTAGATGTCCCGAGACCACCGGATGGAGTCCGAGACCATGAGGTGCCGCATGAGACAGGGATGTAATCACATTGCTCAACGCTTTGAAGGATAACTGTCTAATATGAGCACTGGCTGTAATAAAGGGACAGACCTCCATCTTATCACACTGTGCTTTGACTCTGAATTACTTAAGGAACATTTGTAACTGCATTCACAGGTTTAATAATTATTACTGTCTATTTGCTGCTCTCTGTGATCAGCTGCCATCTAGCGATCATGAGGAAGGATACATATAACATTGGCCACATTAAGCTTTGCTACCCCAATGCCCAGTATACAGTATAGCCACCCCTCCCCATTGCTGATGGTCTATTGCCCCGAGTGACCATTTACTGCAGTAATATTGTTGCCTGTGCAGCTGGCTGTGTGCAAAAACAAACAGCACACGGCAGAAAAAAATCAAACCCCAAAACACCACTGTGGGCTGTATTAGCAGGAGCGTTGTGAGCAAGACACAGTAAGCAATTATTTCTCTCTATACCACACTGAAAGGCCTTAGTTGTGGGTCATGTGTCCAGTTCCGGGCACATATTTGAGGAAAGAAGTGGATAAATTGGGGAAAGTACAGAGGAGAGCAACACATATGATTAAATGTCTGGGCAGCATGAGCTATGCGGGGAAGTTGAACAATTAGGGGTTATTTAGTCTGCAGAAGAGAAGACTGGAGGGGCCAGGGGACATGGGAAGAAGTTTCAAGCACATAAAAGGTTGTTACGAGGAGGAGGGTGAAAAGCTGTTCTCCTTCACCTCTGAGGACAGGACAAGCAGCAATGGGTTTAGGTTGCAGCAAGGGGGCTTTAAGTTGGACATTAGGGAAAACTTCCTGAGTGACAGGGTAGTGAAGCACTGGAATAAATTGCCTAGGGAGACTGGGGAATCTCCATGATTGCGGTGGTTAAGAACAGGTTAGACAAACACCTGTGAGGGATAGTCTAGTTATCACTTGGTCCTGCCTTGAGTGCAGGGCATGGATTAGCTGACCTACTTAGGTCTCTGCCAGGCCTCCCTGCATCCTTTAGGGTGGATACAGATGACCAATATATTGCTTGTTCCACTTCCCTCGTGGGAATGAACTTGCCTGCCAGAAGCACCTTTACCTCAGTAGAGCTGCTTCCACTCGGAGAACTCAGGGTGGCCCCTCACCTCAGTTTCTCTCCTTTGTTCCCCGTGTAAGGGAGGAATCCCCCATCTCAGGGTTTTCGCTGGAGGAGCCTTTCTCACTCTCCCAAGTTTCACCTCAGCCTCCCGCGTTTCCCTCTCATGCCGGCTACATCTGCTCTTGACTGGAAAGTGTCTGATTCCCCTCAGCTCCGGCTCCTTCTCTAGTCAGGGCTGGTGTGTCCCAAGCTCTCCAGCTCAAGGGCGTGCGGCACTGTCACAGGCAGACATGGGCCAGTACAGTTAAAGGGGTGCAACATTTCTGTGCACACCAGCCTTGACACAGGTATTCCTCATACGAGACATGAACTGAGCAGATAATGGGAGGTCTGACAACAAAGACGACAGAAAGAAATCTTAGTTTAGTTATTTTATCGCGCTAGGCTTTTGGTAACACACAATTATGTGGGTCTCTTGAAAAACATGAGAAAGAGCTGGTGGAAAACATCCTCTAGGAGTGGGGGGAATTCTCAGAATACTGGTTTGGCTGCAGAGACATGGAACCAGTTCAACTCTGCACTATTATTGTGAGTGTCACAAATACATCACGGCTTATCCTTGAGTATTTTCAAAGGAAAGCGAGAACCCAAAGAACGGGCAACTGCAATGTCACTGAGGCTGCCCTGCTACAAGACATTGAGCAGAACAATTCCCGATTGCTGCAGGCCGTAATACATCATCTTCAGGCCATGGAGCGCCAGTTCTGGTCTCAGGAAAAAAGCGCAGACTAGTGAGAATGGATCGTTACGCAGCTGTGGGATGATGACCAGTAGCTTCAGAACTTTCATATGCGAAAGGCCACTGTCCTTCAACTGCGTTTGGAGCTGGCCCCATCCCAGAAGCATGTCAATACTCGCTTGAGAGAAGCTCTGACGGTGGAGAAGTGAGTGGCCATGGCTCTGTGGAAGCTGGCAACCCCCGACTGTTACCGATCGGTTGGGAATCAGTTCGGAGTAGGTAAATCTACAGTGGGAGCTGCCGTGATTCAAGTGTGCAAGTGTAGGAGAGTAAAGAGTTAAAAGCTGGACAAGTTGCCAGGCCTAAATTACAGGGAACGGGGTCAATGTAAGGACAAACTTTGTTTCTGTTAATTGGTATGAATTTTAGTTAGAGCATGTTATCTCTCCTCTTCTTCTCCTCCCTTTCTGGCCATCTGTGAAGGGGATGAGACTATGGCTATTTCTGTGCAAGGTTTTATGGTGGGAAGAAAGTGTTATCTTTCTTGTCCCCCGGCATGCCTTTACTTAAAAAAATGTTAGTGTAAAATGTACAGGTTTTAAAGTGATGTGCCTGACCTCTGTATGGTAATCCTGTAAAAAACAAACAGGGGCGGGTATAATTATATTCATCATGTAGTTGTTAATATACATTTTATAGGTGTCAATGTAAACAAATAAGTGTCTATGGGGAGTTGCTGGAAATGTATACATTTACATACTGGTATGTATAAAAGAATTGTAAAGTAATCACCTCGTTGCTCACTCGCGGTGTTGAAGTGGAACGAGCAACCAATAAAGGGTTCCATCTCCCCAATCCACCCCCGGGACAACCTGTTTGATTAGTTCTAACAGCAGGGGCATCAATAGACGTCTGCTATGAAGGGTAGTGACTTTGGGAAACGTGCAGGACATAGTAGACGGGTTTGCTGTGATGGGGTTCTCAAACTGCAGGGGGGACATTGATGGCACACACATCCCTATCTTAGCGCTTGCCTACCTAGCAACTGAGTACATAAACCGCAAGGGGTACTTTTCCATGGTGCTGCAGGCCCTTGTGGATCACAGGGGTTGTTTTACCGACATCTATGTGAGGTGGTCTGGAAAGGTGCATGATGCATGCATATTTAGGAACTTGGGGCTGTTTTCTAACATGCAGACAGGCACTTTCTTCCCAGACCAAAAAATTAACATCGGGTGTGGAAATGCCAATAGTGATTCTGGGAGATACTGTTACCCCTTGCTCCCTTGGCTAATGAAGCTGTACATCGGGCAACTTGACAGCTACAAGGAACATTTTAATAGGTTAAGCACTTGCAGAATGGTGTGGAGTGTATGTTTAGGCGTTTAAAGGCCAGATGGAGATGTCTCCTTACTAGGCTGGACATGAGTGAAAAGAACATCCCATCAGTTATATCTGTGTGCTGTGTTCTTCATAATGTGTGTAAAGCGAAGGGAGAAAGGTTCTCCCAGGGATGGCTGTGGAGGCAGAAAGACTGGCCGCCAGTTATGAGCAGCCAGATGTCAGCAATACGCTGAGAGCTAACTGCAGAGCACTTTGCATTCGGGAAGCTTGAAAACCAGGTTCTGCAATGAGATGCAGTAATGATTTCTGTTCCTGTATGTTTTGTGCCTTTGCTTATAATCCCCACCACCACCGATAGGAGTACCCTCCAAATCCCTCGCATACAAGAAATGAATTAATAAAGAAACATATATTGAAATGAAGCAAAGTTTTATTTATGAATATTCAAGTTGGTGGGGGCGGGAGGCGAGTGTTCATTCACAGTCTCAAGGGGTAGCGTGGTTGCTTGCAGGACAGCTGTCAGCATGGCCGCGGCTGCTTTCTGCTCACATCCATCAGGGTGGAGTGCACCACATACTGCAGCCTGGCCATTCTTTTCCGAGACTACCTGGGGGTAGGAGAGAGGGAAGGCAGCAAAGCCATAGGCAGAGGAGTATTCTGGAGGGGCTGCAGTGGGACTTTGTTCGGCCTATGGTCCTTCTGAAGCTCCACAAGCTGCTGGAGCATGTCTGCCTGATCGCGCATAATTCGAAGCATCTCCTGTGTGGTACTGCACTCTGGCTCCTCCATTGCTCTTTTATTCTGCCTGACCATGCCCATGTACTGGGACACGGACAGCCACCACACTCGGATCTCTGTCTCTGCGGCTTCAGAGGTGTTCATGAACTTGCCAAACATGTCGTCCCGCGATTTTTTTCCCTCTTTCTAATCTGCAATAGTCTTTGTGCAGCATTTCGAGATGGGGGTGCTAAGGCCGAGGTATCTATAGAATGAAAAGAAATACACAACGTTGCCATTGTTAGCTAAGCCAGGAAAATGAAGCAACTGCTACAATGTATAAAATACTCCCCTTAGTGTGCACAAGGCTAAGCAAGACCTGCATTCCATTTCGAACATCTCAGAAGGGTTGGGTCGCTGTGCCGTTACAGAGATGGTAAACCAGGAACACTTTACTCTGCTATAGAGAGGATTAATGATCTCTAAAAAGCTCATTTCAAATGCCCTATATGAGGGGGTAACCGGGCGTAAAGATCTGTTTAAGATGACCCTTTTGTCATGAGATGGCCACAGTGGATCAGAGGACAGCGCTAGCAGGTTAATAGTCTCATCAAAAGCCAAAGCAAAATAATTAGTGACTCAGTAGGACAATACAAAGGGGAATAGAGAGGTACAGGGCTGTATAGCTCTGGCATTTGGAACATGCGTCATCTTCCCTAGGTGACCATGAGTGATATCAGTCTCCTGAGGGTAACACATGAGGAAAGGGAAGTTTTGCTGCAAGCAGCGGGGTACTGGCCTGGCCCTTATGTTGCTATGCTGTGTTCCGCCAGGATGCTGGCTCACTTGATTGCAGCGTGGCGCAGCAAAGTATCCTACCGGGTAGGAAGGAACAAGGCTGCCCTCCACCTAAACCTTGTGCAAAGGACAACAGATTACCTACATTAAAGTTTCCTTGAGATATCAAAAGATGATTCTCAGAGGATACCTCTGCACATAAATAATCTGTTCCGGGAGTAACCCCCCAGTAAAGTCCTCTAAACCTCTGAAATCCCCTTCCTCCCCCCTTTATAAGGACATAACTGCTAAGAAGAAAAATAAAATTCACCAGATCATTATTCCTGAATCATTATTCCTGTCCTGTGTACTGCTGTACTGCTCTGAGGTCAGGAATAGGTCCTGACTGTCTGGGAGAAGGGGCACCCTGCTCTCCTGCACCCTACTCTCCTCATCCTCATCCTTCTCCTCGCCCATGGAGTCTTCATCATCCCTGTACTGGGATGCAGCGGAGGTATCAATGCTGCATGGCGGCAAAGTGGTGGGGCTGCCGTCAAGAATTTCATGCAGCTCATCGTAGAAGGGGCATGTTTTTGGCGAGGAGCCAGAATGGCTGTTAGCTTCCCTGACTTTTTGATATGACTGCCGTAGCTCTTTGATCTTCATGTGGCACTGCTGCACATCCCTGTTGTGCCCCTTCTCCAACATGCCCTGGGATATCTTCCCGTAAATGTCCAAATGTTTTCTGTTGTCTTTGAGCTGATCCATAACGGACTCCTCGCCCCACAGACCGAGGAGATCTAAGACCTCTGGTTGACTCCATGCTGGAGCACGTTTTGGCCTTGCAGTAGCCATGACAAGTTCAGCTACAACGCTTTCTCTACGCTGGCTGCACAGGAAATGAAAATTCAAACTTTCCCAGGGCATGAGGGTAGGGGGCATTTCTGGTTTGCGTGGCCATGTAACAGCAGAGCGCGAATGTCCAGAGCTGTCGCAACGGGGCATTGTGAGGTACCTCCCAGAGGCCATTAATGTCCAATTACATTACGCTCTGTCTACACTGATGCAAAATCGATCCATGAAATTTGATTTACGCGCTACACCACTTGCGGAAGTGGTTTTATTACATCAACTTTTGCCGCACTTTGCCGCACTTTGCCGCACTTTGACGGAACTACTGTTTCAGTGTAGACACAGGCATTGGGAGATCGATGTAAGTGATGTTATGTCAACCGCACTTTGCCGCACTTTGCCGCACTTTGACGGAACTACTGTTTCAGTGTAGACACAGGCATTGGGAGATCGATGTAAGTGATGTTATGTCAACCTCAGTCACCAGTGCAGACTAGGCCTTAGACTGTAAGGCTACTGAAAGTGTTAAGCTTTGTTTAGAATGCAATTCGCTTTATTTCTTCCTGATCTAATCTGATTTATATTGCTCTGGCTTATAACCACTTTAAATCTTTCTGTACTTAATGCATTTATTTGTTTGTTTTATCTAAAGCAGTGCATGTGGTTTGGCTATGTGTGGAGACTTTGTTTAGAGTGACAGAGCTGGTGCATATTGTGACCCGTTCATGCCTAGGGTAGCCACCTGAAAATTCCAAGGTCAGGCCAGGCTTGTAAAAGGAGAGCAGATTCTCCCAACACTGGTGGGTGACACTGAAGTCAAACAGCCACAAACAGTGCTTCTGATTCCCCACACTGGTTATCAAGAAGCCAAAATAAAAATATACACAGCCCCCTTTACTGCATTTCAGTCTCTGGCTCCCAATCAGCCCCTAGACCAGTTATTTAAAACTCTATGCTCTTTACCAAAAAGGTTCTCTTAACCCCAAAGGGTCAGCCACAGTACCAGATCAATATAAGCTTGGATCTTACCCAAAATACCACACTGCCAGCCGATTCTTTAGTAACTGAAACTAAAGGATTATTATACAAAGAAAGAAACAAACTATAAGTGAAGTGTTAAAGGATTAACGCAATCACATATATACAAATAACTGGAAAGTCCATATATATCAGGTTTCTAGTAGAATTGTGGAGTTTGCAGGCTTGTATAGTCCCTCTGGTATACATCTGGTACCTGGATAGGTCTCAGTCCTTTGTTTCACAGCTTATGTTTAGTTCAGTTGTAGATGAGTTGATCGAGAGGTAGGTGAAGACTGAAGACAAAATGGATGTGGTGCAGCTGCCTTTATGTCCTTTGGCCTTTGCCATGCTACCTGTGGAAATTTACAGGAATAATAAGAGTTCAGGATCACACGAGTAAGTCCTGGTGACTCATCAGGTATATCCCTGGCTTCTCCGCCTGGGCCCATTGTACCTGTGAATTTCCTTAATGGGCCATGAAAGAGGCTAGTGCTGCAGCCATCCTGTCTGGGGTGTCGCCCAGAAACATAGTACAAACTGAAATATAGATACAAACGTATCCATAACTTCCATTACACCCATAACACATGAACATAAACATCATCATCTCACTTACCACATTATAGCCTTTCTAACGGTACCTGACATGACATATCTCACATGAATTATTATGATTCTGACATATTGATGTTAAAAATATAACCCCCCCCCCCAATCCAGCCAGTATGACACAAATCAATTTTTTTGATAAATTGACTAACCAATGAGTTTGCAGAGTCTAGTGAACTCTAAGATGGCAGTTCCCAGGGTTGCATCTGGGACCGGAGATACTGGACGGGGGTCACATTATTCCATAATCCCGTGATTGGCCGGCCAGAAGCACTCACTGGCTAAGGTAAGAGAAGCTGGCTTGCAGGAGTCTGTGTGTGGGCTGACCCAGACGTGGGGTGTTCACATGGCGAAGCAAGTGCTAGTTGGGGTCTAGGAGTGAGGAATTGCGGTGACACAGCTATATAGCAGTCCAGATTGCAGCGGGGAACGTCACCGTGGGCAAGATCCACCAGCCAGACACCTGGCAAAGAATTCTCTGTAGTAACTCAGAGAATCTCCCCATCTAGTTCCCCATCACTGGCCTTTGGAGATATTTGCGGCTAGCAGTTACAGATCATCTCGATGACATTGTACATGCATTTGATGGCAATAAGCACATTTTCAGGGGTGGCAGATTTTCCAGCCATACGTCCCCACATATCTTGCCCCAGGAGTTAGTAGTTTTATTGTGGAAACTGTAGGAGAGTAAAGAGTTGAAAGCTGGACAAGTGGTCGGGCCTAAATTACAGGGAACAGGGTCAAGGCAAGGTCAAACCTTGTTTCTGTTAATTGGTGTGAATTCTAGTTAGAGTCTGTTATTTCTCTTCTTCTCCTCCCTCCCTGGCCAACTGTGCTGGGAATGAGGTTAATAAAATATCTATGGCTATTTTTGTCAAAGTCTTTTGGTGGGAAGAAAGCATTATCTTCCTTCTTCCCCGGCATGCCTTTACTTCAAAGAACATTAGTGTAAAATGTATAGGTTGTAAGAGGATGTGCCTGACCTCTGTATGGTAATTCTGTAAACAACAAACAGGGGCAGGTATAATTATATTAATTATGTAGTTGTTAATATTCATTTTATAGGTGTCAATGTAACCAAATAAGGGTCTATGGGGAGTTGCTGTAAATGGATACATTTACATACTGTTATGGATAAAATGATTGTAAAGTAACCCTCTTGTAGCTCACTTGTGGCGTGGAGGTGGAAGAAGCAGGCAATAAAGGGTTCCATCTCCCCAATCCACTCCCGGGACAACCTCTTGGGTTATTTCTAACAGAAACATTTATTTTGATCAAAAATGGCTTTTTAGTGGACATAAAAACATGGTTACAATTGTGTCTCCCCTCCTCCTGGTGCCCAGCTGAACACACCCTGATGGGAACATTTTTATGGCCATCTCACTCCCTGATCCTTCCCTTTGGGCGGACAATGCTTACCTGAGCTCCTTCTGGGTTTTCCGCTGTGTCCTCAGGGTCATAAGAAACTGTAGCAACAAACATGATGTCACCTCTTGTGTTTTATTTGAATTAAACTGCCTAATTACAGGATTTTATTATCTAACAGAGAGAAACAATGAACAGGGGATATACCCAGGGATTACCTGGATTGTTAATGGATTTTATGCTTTACACAAAGACATCATTGTGCATGTTCAGATGCTGTGCACCCACCCCCAATAGGGTGAATATTTAGCCAACACCAAGGAGAAAAATATTATGATATTGTGTGTATCGGTGCTATTAATGAGAAAGCGACAGAGCTGTCCTCAGCCTCACTTTTCTGTACATTGTGTTACATGAACAGAGTGTGGGACTGTAAATACCCTCAGTAACTCTCTGCAGATTATCTATGTATTTTTCACACTGGAGCTGAGATTTTCAATGGGAATTTTCAACTTCATTTTAATGGGGGCTGTTTGGCTAAATCAAAGATAAATCTTAGGTTAAGATATTATCTCAAAGTCTCCGCATGGTTTTGTGAAAACCACATTTACGGATGGCTTTGCTCAAGGCTGCTTTGACCTCTCTGTTTCTCAGGCTGTAGATGAGGGGGATTACCAGGGGAATCAGGACCATGTAGCAAAGAGAGACCACTTTGTTCAGCTCTCGCAGTGTGTCACTTTTGGGAAGCAGGTAGACGATCGTTAAGGTTCCATAGAAAACTGTCACCACGATGAGGTGAGAGAAGCAAGTGGAAAAGGCTTTTTGTTTCCCTGTGGTGGAAGGGATTCTCAGGATGGTGGCGATGATAGACGCGTAGGATGTCAGGGTTAGCAGGAATGGAGGCAGGGTGAATACACAGGCTAGGATGAAATCCAACAATATGACCAGGTGTGTGTCACTGCAGGAGAGTTCCATCAATGGGATGGTCACAATAGAAAAGGTCAATTTTATTTGGCCCACAGAATATTAACTGTGATAGGAAGAAGAGAAAGATGGCAGGAGCCAAGCAACCATTTAACCAGGAACCAGCAGCCAACTGGAGACAAAACCTGGGATTCATAAGAGTGGAATAGTGCAGGGGTTTACATATCGCTAAATACCGATCATAAGACATCACTGCTAGGAGATAGCATTCAGTACCCACAAGAAAACCATAGACATACAGTTGTGTGAAGCAGCCACTGACCGAGATGGTTCTGTCCCCAGGCAAGAGACTGGCCAGCATCCTGGGCAGGATGATAGAGATGCTGCAGGTCTCCAAGCAGGACAGGTTTCCCAGGAGGAAGTACATGGGGGTGTGAAGGTGCCGATCAATCACAACAAGCACCACGATGAGGGTGTTTGCGGCCACAGTTGTGATGTAGATCACTAGGAACACCAGGAAGAGAAAAATTTGCAGATCAAGGAGATCCCCGAATCCCAGGAGGATGAATTCCATGACAGCTGTTTGGTTTCTGCAGTCTGTATCTGTCATGGGTTGAGTCTAGGAATAATAAAACAAATTGAATTGGTAGAACACAGAGTTAAGAGTTAAAGTCTTGTGAATTAATTCCATAAATAATCGGAAGCTCCTCTTCTCCTGATCACAGCCTGAAATTTTAAGACTAAATGTAGAGTTCAGAGAAAAGTGGCAGGTGTCTCAATTCGAGAAAAGAACATTGGTAACCATGCAGTCTATCCTGTGCGCTATCAGAGCAATAACTACAGTAACAATGGTCCAGTTCTCTGGTAGCCACATACTGATATGGCAGAGCACAGCATTTCTTTATCTACTATTGTATCCTATCTAGTGACACAGAGGAGATTGACAATGATGCTTCAATGTTGTATTTCACTTCTGACAATGGCAGAATCATATGATGTCTCAGAAGTCGAAATCAATAAATACAGCAACTGAAACCTTGCACTGACATTTCCAGTGCAGTCTAGGGTCCTTAGGCACTGACTTATTAAATGTAAATAATCCAAGCATGTATCCTGGTGTAGTCCTGGTGTAGTCAGCATTTCAGTGTCCTATAGGAAACGGAACAATTTCCACGTCCCACCACAGATGCATTTATTTAATCAATTGTGAAGTGGAGTAAATTCTTCCTCAGTTCATTGGGTGGTGATGGTGACATGCTGAGGGACTGGCAGTGCCTTTTCTCTTTCTTGACATTCACTTTGTAGCAGTAATACAATACAGCTCTTTGGAATATGGATCTTGGGAAGGAGCATAAACAGGCTGACATTCAGTCCTTACCAGGGAGTATCATTCCTCTCTCCATAATGACTGTGGGATGATAATACAGGAAGAAGACACGAGGTGGTAAAAAATGCATCCCTGAACTCGGAGTTTAGAAAGAACGTGGCACGTGTGATCCGGGCTAGTAAGACTCTATCTACACTCAGCACCTGATTGGGACACACTGAGCCAGACCCTCAGCGGGTATATATCAAGGTAGCTCCCTTTGTGTGTCGGGGGGGCAGATCCCCCACTGAGAACCTATCACAAGAGCTGTATGTCAATCTCCATCTCTGTTAAATGGTGATATGGACGCTGACTGGCATTGCAGGAAGTTGAGACTGTGGCCACATCTACACTGGAAGCTTAGGTCGATTTAAAGTCCCTTAATTCGAATTAATACTCCCGTGTCTACACTGGCTCTACTGTTAATTCGAATTAAGGTGCCTGTAAAATCAAATTAATAAGACCACCTCTGCAAGTGGTGTAGCGCCTAATTTGAATTTGTTCATTCGAATTAGTATCAGTGTAGACGCAATATGACTTAATTTGAATTAATTGACCTCCGGAAGCTATCCCATAATGCCCCATTTTAAAGTCCCATCCCCTCAAGCAGCCCCGGGAAGATTTGAATCCTTTTCTCTGTGCTTTCTGGAGGGAGCTTTCCCACTGTTCTCTGCATGGCTACTGCAAATCTCAAACGTGCTCCAGCATGGAGTCGAGCAGAGGTCTTAGACCTCATTGGACTGTGGGGCAAAGAATCAGTTCTGGCTCAACTCAGAGCCAGCAAAAGGAATCTGAACATTTATGGGAAGATATCCCAGGGCATGCTGGAGAAGGCACACAAGAGGGACGCTGAGCAGTGCAGAGTCAAGATCAAGGAGCTTCGCCAAATGTATCATAAAGCCAGGGAAGCTAACAGAAACTCTGTTTTCAGTGGACGGCTGACTATTTCTTCAATCCACGTTAGGATTATTCTCTGCACTGAAGGTAGACTAGCATCATGGCTTCATGTGTTTTAAGCATAGTCTCTCCCCCCCCCACTCAGTCCCTGTCTGCGTGGGTTTGTGATGCAATACAGAGATCCTCCACCCTGGTGGAGGGGAGCAGAAAGCTGTGGCAGCCACACTGACAGCTGGCCAGCAAGCTAACACCCTCCTCCTGGAGACAGTGAAGGAACCCTCCCCCGCCCCCTTCACCCAAGACATGACTGTTCATAAATACATTTTTGCATCTTTCCAAAACGTTTCTTTATTAAATAAAATCTTGTTCATGAGGGATTTGTCGGGCACACATCTGGAAGGGCGGTGGGGGGAGTGGGTATCATCAAAGGAAAACAACACACAGGAACCAAAATCAGGCTTGCATCAAAGGCAAGCAACATACAGGGGGTAGGTGCTGGGGGGATGATAAAAGGCAAGCAACATGCAGGGGTGGGGGTGGGTGGAAGAGAAAGGGGGTGGGTGCTGGGGGATGATAACAGGCAAGCAACATACAGAGGGGTTGAGGTGATAAAAGGCAAGAAACACAAGAGGATGGGGGTTGGTGGAAGAGAAAAGGCAAGCAACATGGGGGGTAGATTCTGGGGGGATGATAAAAGGCAAGCAACATGCACAGGAGGGTGGAGGTTGGTGGAAGAGAAAAGACAAGCAACATAGAGGGGGGTGGGAGGTTGGTGGCGGGTTGGGGGATAATCAAAGGCAAACAACATCCAGGAACAGAAATCACTCATGCATCGCTCATTGCCTGCAGCAATCGGGAATTGTTCTGCTGGATGTCTTGAAGCAGGGCAGCCTCGGTGGCCCATATGCAGTACCTGCTTCACCTCCTTGCTCTATTCCTAAAGTACTGCAGGATAAGCTGCGATGTATTTGTCACGCTAACAATTACAGTGCAGATTGAGCTGGCTCCATCTCTCTGAAGCAATG
>NW_027131383.1:0-1061 GCF_026122565.2 Emydura macquarii macquarii | reverse complement strand
TGTTCCAGGATATTAGAGTAACCAGGTCTATTGGATCAACCTCTTTTTTGGTGGAAGGTAGGAGCTTTCAGGCTTCACTGAGCTCTTCTTCCAGTTTGGGGAAGGTAACCAGAGTATCTTAGCTAACTACAAGTTGGCGCAGATTGTTAAGCATAAGGGATTCACACACGCCATAGGAGATCACTTAAAATGAAATGGACAATTGAGGATTAAATTGTTCCTCAGTTTTTCTGTGGTCCTCTTGCAGAGCTGTTTGGCATATTTAGACTTGTTTGTAGTGGTCAGAAGGTTATAGATGGTGAGTCCTTAGGGATAATGTTTTGTTTCTTCCATCTTCTCAGGAAGTAGATGTCACTGTTCTACTATTTCAGTGAGACAGTTCAACATTAAACTGCAGTTCCCTGGGGTCATGTTGCCGTATAGGAATTGTCGTTTAGCCGTTCTCACTCCCATTAGCCAGGATCCCTGAGTGGACTACATCCCCCATGACATATCTGGCCGTGGCAGCCAATCCATAGGGATAATGGGGGCATGAGGTGCCCAGACTACAACTCCCCATGCCCCAGAGGGAAATGCAGTTTAAAGTTGTACTTACTCCCAATGACACATTTTTGAATCAGTTCAATTTGGGAATATTGATATAGAATCATAGAAATGTGGGACTTGAAGGAGCCCCAAGAGGCAGCTAGTCCAGCCCCTGCCCTGAGACAGGACCAAGTAAACCTGGATCATCCCTGACAGGTGTTTGTCGGACCTGTTCTTGAAAACCTCCAGTGACGGGGATTCTACAACCTCCCTTAGAAGCCTATTTCAGTGCTTAACTACCTTGAGAGGCAGAACGCTTTCCCTAATAGTTACGTTAAACCTTCCTGCTGCAGATTCAGCCCATTGCTGCTTGTTCTACCTTCAGAGGACATGGAGAGCAATTGATCACCATGCTCTTCATAACAGCCTTAACACAGCTGATGACGGTTATCTTTCCTTGTGATAAAAAATGCTGAACTTGTCAATGGAAGTTTTGATATTTCAACTCTTCGTCCCAATTCAGGCTTAAATTTAAA
>NW_027131382.1:0-10607 GCF_026122565.2 Emydura macquarii macquarii | reverse complement strand
GCTGCTGTCAGCACGGCTCTGCCGAATGCCTCATGCTCTCTCACCTGCTGGACGATGGTGTAGGGGGATATGAAGGTGTGCACCGACGATCAGGTGGTGGCTCTGCAGATGTCCTGCAGGGGCACTCTCTCCAGGAAGGCAGCAGAGGAAGCCTGGGCCCTGGTTGAGTGTGCCGTGATGACACCCAGAAGCAGCAGGTTCTCCTGCTCATAGCAGCACTTGATGCAGGATGTGATCCATGCAGAGATGCGCTGGGTGGAGACAGGTGATCCCTTCATCCGGTCGGCCACTGCGATGAAGAGCTGCGTTGATTTCCGGAACGGCTTCGTCCTCTCGATGTAGAAGGCCAGGGCTTGTCTCACGTCCAGCGAATGCCACCTCCGCTCTTCCTCCCAACCGTGTGGTTTGGGAAAAAACACGGAGAGAAAGATATCTTGGTTATAATGAAATTAGGAAACCACCTTGGGCGGGAAGGCTGGATGCGGCCTCAACTGCACTTTGTCCCTGTAGAAAACAGTGTAAGGGGGCTCCAAGGTCAAGGCTCTAATCTCGGAGACCATCCTAGCCAAGGTAATGGCCACCAGGAAAGCTACCTTCCATGAAAGGATGAGCAGAGGGCATGAAGCCATGGGCTCAAAGGGGGGCCCCGTGAGTCTTAGAGAGGACCATGTTGAGATCCCAGGGAGGCATCGGGTCACGGACCTGCGGATAAAGCCTCTCCACCCCTTTGAGGAATCTTACCGACATGGGGTGGGAGAACAGGGGTCTCCCCTCTAACGGCCAATGGAAAGCCAAGATGGCTGCCAGGTGAACCCTCAAGGAGGCCAACGCCAGGTCCTGAATCTTTAACTGGAGCAAATACTCCAGGATCGCCTGGGTAGGAGAGAGGCTTGGCGGGATACCCCGGGACTCCGCCCAGCAGGAAAACTGCTTCCACTTAGCCTGATACACGACCTGTGTAGAAGGTTTCCTGCTGCCCAGCAGAACTTGTTGGACCTGAGCTGAGCAGGATCTCTCCCCCTCCATCAGCCACAGATCCTCCAGGCCATGAAGTGCAGGGAGTCCAGGTCTGTTCAGCAGCTGGCCATGGTCCTGGGACAGCAGGTCGTGCCGTCTTGAGAGCTCCACGGGCGGGGCGATCGACAGGTCCATCAGCATACTGCACCAATGCTGTCTTGGCCAGGTCAGGGCGATAAGTATCACATCTGCCCTGTCCCTCTTGATTTTCAAGAGGACCTTGGGCAGGAGCGGAATGGGAGGGAACGTGTACATGAGAGCCCGCATCCATTCGATGAGGAACGCGTCAGATATGGAGCCCAGCTCGTGACCCTGGAGGGAGCAGAACCTTGGGCACTTCTTGTTTCAGGACGATGCGAACAAGTTCAGTTGGGGAACACCCCACTTACGGAAGATCAAAGTCATGACCTCCGGGTGCAACAACCATTTGTGGCAGGGAAGAAACAACCTGCTGAGGCGATCCGCCTCGTCGTTCCTCACCCCCGGGAAGTTAGAGGCAGACAAGTGAAAGTCGTGCCTCACTGCAAAGCCCTACAGGCAGGTGGCTTCCTGGCAGAGGGCCGAGGATCGCGCTCCCCACAGCCTGTTTATATAAAATATGGCTGTGGTGTTGTCCGTCAGTACCTGCACCACCCTGCCCTTCAGGAATCTGAGGAACACTTTGCACGCTAGTCGGATGGCCCTGAGTTCTTTTACATTGATTTGCAGGCACCTCTCCTCCCCCATCCAGAGCCCCTGAGTGCCCAGGTTGGCACTGATGTGGGCTCCCTACCCCACATCCGAGGCATCAGAGATCAGGGTGACTGATGGGGCCAGATCTCTGAAAGGGATGCCCTTCATCACTGCCCTGGGAGTCCACCACCAGTTTAGGGATGCCAGGACTCAAGGGGGAACCGTGACCATCTTGTTCAAGGGGTGTCTGCTCGGCACATACACCGAAGCCAACCATGCCTGGAGCAGCCTGAGCCTCAGGCGAGCGAACCGCACTATGTACATGCAGGCCGCCATGTGACCTAACAGCTGAAGGCAATTCCTGGCTGTTGTCGTAGGGCACCGGTGCAGCTGGGCGATAATCGCAGCCATAGCCTCGAACCGAGGTTGCGGGAGGAAGGCTCGGGCCTGGGAAGCGTCCAGGGTAGCCCCAATAAATTCTATGTGCTGCACTCGGGTTAGTGTCAATTTCTGCTCATTTATGAGCAGTCCCAGTCTGTTCCTCACATGGGACCTGGACCTGCCCCTGATCAACCAGTTGTCCAGGTATGGGAAGATTTGCACACCCCTGCGTCAGGTGGGCAGCCACTACCGCCATGCATTTGGTGAACACCCTGGGGGCTGACGACAGGCCAAAGGGCAGGGCCGCAAATTGGTAATGGGAACCAGCCACCGTGAAATGGAGGAAATATCTGTGGCTGGGAAGGATGGACGTGTGGAAGTACGTGTCCTTCAGGTCGAGGGTGGCATACCAATTTCCTGGATCCAGAGCAGGGATAATGGAGGCTAGGGAGACCATATGAAATTTGAACCATTTGATATATTTGTTTAGACGGCGCAGGTCTAGTATGGATCTCAGACCCCCCTTTGCTTTGGGGATGAGGAAGTATCTGGAGTAGAATCCCTCCCCTTTCTCGTCTTGGGGGACCATTTCCACCGCCCCCATGTCGAGGAGGGTGACTATCTCCTGCAAGAGAAGTTGCTCATGAGAGGGGTCCCTGAAGAGAGATGGGAGGGGAGGGCTGTTGGGGGGAGTGATGTGAGCTACAGGGCATAGCCCCTGAGGACTATGCCGAGGACCCAGCGGTCTGATGTAATGCTCACCCATTTGCCGTAGAAGGGCCTCAATCTGTTCAGGAAGGGGCGGGGTGGATCCAGGGAGACGGAGGTTGCCACCCTCAGGTGCACCATCAAAACTGCCCTCTTATTGCCCGACCCCTTGGGGGACCCCTGCTGGGAAGCTGGGGACGAGCCGGGGGGCCGATTTCACCTTCCGAACCCCCTATTTCTGTCCCTGCCCCTATGGGGCTGGAAGAGCCTAGGCGGCAGCCTCAGTTGCTGCTGCACATGTGGCCGTGACTGTTGCCTAGACATTTGGGGTGTATACAGTCCCAGGGAGCGAAGTATGGCCCTGGAGTCTTTAAGGCCATGCAGCTTCTCTTCAATTTTGTCCGAGAACAGGCCCAACCCATCAAATGGGAGGTCCTGTATGGATTGTTGCACCTCCTGAGACAGCCCGGACGACTGTAGCCAGGGAACAGCACCTCATGGAGATGGCGGAGGCCATTGCCCTGATAGCCAAGTCTGCGGCATCGCTGGCAGTTCGCAGGACTGCCCTAGCCACCGTGATCCCTTCATCCAGGATCGTGGCGAAGTCCACAGCCTGGTCTTGGGGCAATGCCCCAGCGAACCACCTGAGGGAGTCCCACAATTTGAAATTGTAGCAGCATAGCAGGGCTTGGTGGTTGGCAATCCTAAACTGTAGGGCTGCCATTGAGTACACCTTCCTACCAAACAAATCTAGCTTTTTATTGTTCTTGTTTTTGGGAGTGGACCCCTGATTGCCCTGTCTGTCCCTTTGGTTGGCCACATCTACCACCAGGGTCCCCGGGGCCAGGTGTGTAAAGAGGAACTCCAGCCCTTCGGCCAGAACATAGTATTTTCTCTCGGCCTCCTTGGATGCGGGGGCGACCGAGGCAAGGGATTGCCACAGGGCCTTGGCAATCTTAAGGACCCTATCGTGGACAGGAAGGGCCACCCTTGCTGGGGCATCCACTCCCAGCACACTGAAGAGGGTATCCTCTTCCTCCTCTATTTCCTTGATGGTGAGGTTTAGATTAGAGGCCACCCTTTTCAGCAGCTCCTGGTGTGCCCTGAAGTCTCTCAGCGGCACCATGTGGCCCCTGGAGGCTGCCCCGTCTGCGGAGGAGGAGGACTGCCACGGTGCATCCTGCGGCTGGTCTCTCCCCAGCAGCGGGCCCCGTAGAGGGTCCCTCCCCTGGGTTTGATTCCTCATCCGAGGAATGTTCCCTTTGCCTCTTTTCCAACGTGGGGCGGGAGGGGGTGGATTGAACCCCCGCAGACATTAGCGACTGAGGCCCTGGAACCATGTGGATGCCCCATGAGCCCCAATAGGGCCATTGCTGCTGCCACTGACCCTGTGGCCAACTAGGGGCTGGCTGCGGTACCAGCAGCGGTACGTTGGTGCAGAGTCGGCTGTCCCTCCTGGAGTCTCTGCTTCTCCAGGACCCCGAACCACTGGAGCGGTGGCACCGAGCCCCTTTTCAGCCCTTGGTTCTTCTCCATGCCGGAGACTGATCTCTCGACGACGAGGACGATGCCGAGGACCGCCATCTTTTCCTGGACCGGTGCCAGTGAGATGAGGCGTGCTCTGAAGAGCTCGAAGAGGACGACCTCCATGTTGGCACCGACGACCTACGGTGCCACTTGCCCCTTGGGGAACAGGAACTGTGCTGCTGGGAGCTTCTTGGTACCGGATCAGCGGGTGGAGACCAAGTCTTTGAGGGCAACCTGTCCTTGCGCCTCAAGCTCTGCGGTGCCGGGCTCCGCAATGGCGACCGTGTGCTGTGCCGCCTTTCCATGCGCGACTTCCTTGGTGCCAGGGACTGAAAGCTGGAGCTGTCCCTGCATCACACGGCAGACTTTGAGGGGTGCTGCCTTCTGCACGCCACCTCTGGCATCGGGGACCGGTCTCGGCGCTGAGGGGAAGCTTTGCTCGACGAGCTGACCTTGGAGCCGCTGCTGGGGTAGCGACCCCGCTCTTCCCCCATGGCCGTCCGGCAGGAGACTTTTCCACCCCAGGTGGGGGTCTCCACCACCCTTCGGAGGGACCCATTGAGGGCTTGCCCTGGGACACCAGCCCTCTCGCCCTCTGCTCGTGCCGCCTGAAATGCCTCCGGTGTCGACAGCACCGGCAGAGGCAGTACCCCACTCCCTTAAGTCAGGGTAGGCTCTCTGCCCAGAGATGCAGGCACTGGAGAGAACTCAATGGGCCTCAGCTGGTGCATCTTCCCACTCGACCCTGCCCTTTCCTGTGGCACAAGGGAGTGCTCGCGCACTGTATGCAGCTTCTTCTTTTTCTTCTGCACCAGAGATGTCCCACGGCGCCGGGTCAAGGTCAGTGCCCGAGGTCTGCTCTGCACCAAGGATACACTCGGTGCTGAGGTGGAGCCGGTTGGCTAGGAGGCTGGTCGGAGTGCTGCCTCCATGAGCAGGGCTTTCAACCTAATGTCTCTGTCCTTCTGAGTCCGAGGTTTGAAAGCCCTGCAGATCTTGCACTTTTCCTTTTTATGTCCTTCCCCCAGACACCTAAAGCAGCAGTCGTGGAGGTCGCTGAGCGGGAAAGCCTTCCTGTACGAAATGCACGGCTTAATGCCAGTGACCCGGGCATAGCCCGGCCATCCTAAGCCCTTAAGGACTTCTAATCTAACTCTAAACTACTCTACTTAACAGTCTTTAACAACTACTTAACTAACTAAAGAAACAACAACGGGGAATGGTTGTTCAACAAAGGGGAATGGTACTTGCAGAAAGCAAGAGACATTCCAGCAGCCATCACGGGAGGAAAGAAGGAACTGAGGGGCCATAGGGTCGGCAGTGCCTCATATACCGCGGCATGCGCACGGGACTCCAGGGGGCACCAGAGCCGACCCTACGGGATCTGCTAAGGGGAAAAAAGTTCCGGGAACCCGTGCACGGGGGCATGCACTCACCTATATTGGAATGGACATGAGCAATCACTCGAAGAGGAACATGGGAGACCACTTGATAGAGTTTAGGAATGTAGAGATGAGGTAAAGAGTAAGTCAAACCAAGGTCAGTGCGTTGACGGCACATGCCACAGGAATTGGCTTCTGCAAAGTAATCAAGCCAATCCAAAAATGTGTGGTGTAATGCACAGTAAATGCAATGAAATGTGTAATGTATATAAAGGTAGAAGGATTCAGTGTAACTTTGGAGCTGTGATATACCATGAATTCTTCCTGTGTTCCTCAAACTCTGTGTTTGAGTCTGATCAACTCAGGATAGCACTGCTGCATGCCAAATAAAGATACCTGAGTGATGAAGGCTGGGATCAAACTGAGTTCTTGGGAAGCCAATTGGAAAGAGGTCTCAGAGGAAATCCCAACAACTATATATTGTGACTGTGGCTGCTACAATTAGATGGTATCATGCTCCCCTGAGTCATCTGTAAGGACTACATTCCTCTCCAGTGTAGGGAACCCAGGATATACATTCCCTGGTCTGACCCAGCTATGCTCAACAAGGAACTGGAGCAGAGGATAGAACAAAGGTGACTTTAAGCCAACCTTCTGCCTTCCAGATCCTCAAGCTGCTCCTCCCTCTACATGCTATCTTATTCTGGCTACATATGACCCCAAAGGTTCATTCTGGCAGCAAAGACATCCCAGTTATGCTGCTTTTTCCCCTAGCAATCCCTCCATACCTGTGGGGAATTCCAACCAGCCAATTGTTTTTCAGGCTGTTTTGTGCAATGAAAGCAATGCAAAGCAAATGGAACAGGAGGGGAATTAGGCCTCATATGTATAAAAAGGCTAGAGGTGGGAAGCAGCATACAACAGATATATGGAGTTATCACTGCATTACATAATGTGGGCCCTAATACTGAGCCCTGTTTTATCCCATTTGAAAGTTTGGTCCTTGTTTCCCAACCAAACTAATCCACACTGGCACTGTCATGAGCACTGCCTGTATTTCCAAATCATGACATTTTGTAAACTATTGCTGTGAAACATGTCAACATGGAAGAGCTATTGTCACAAAGAGACACCATTTTGCATAGCCAGAACTGAAAACAGCTTAAAGTTCCCATACTTCCAAGGGCAGACAACATAAATGGAACATTCTAGGGTTTGGTAGCTATGCTGTTTATTTAATACTCTTCTCTGTGCAATGAAATGGACTTCATTTGAAGGCAAATTATAAGCAAGTTCTTTTCTTCACAAAGGTGTTCCGGCTATGTGGCTACTAATTGGGTAAAAGAAGGAATAAACAGGAAATAAGGTAGCCCAGAATAAAAGGAAGAGATGAGAGTCCTAAACCTTCCTGGACTGGATTAATATTGGAGTTGTTATCCCATAAAACTGGGGGACTTAATTCTCTACTTTTAGCACCATATTTCCTCTGATCTGGAGAGAAACACTCTCGAGACTAGAGGAAGATAACAAAGATACTTAAGGCAACAACAGCCAAAAGAAAGTTTTTTTAAAATTCTGTACTATGATGCTTTATGTAAAATTTATGTCTTTATTATTTAAATACAGATCAGTCAATGGTAAGTTCTTTTGTTTACGATAGTAATATTTTCCCAAACCATAGATTAATTTTGACCAAAGTAAGAAAAAACAAAGGAAAATCCAGTCATAACCCAAGAATCCTCAACCTTGTAAATTTCCCCATACAAAGCTGTACACTTTTCCCCATATATGAGCACAGTTCTCACCCCCTAGTCAGGAAGAAAGGAGCAATGTGACAAAGCAGAGTGTTCTTCAATCATTAAATTACTCACCAATGCACTTTGGGAAAGGACTCCATCCTTCTGGAAGGCATTGTGTCTTCCCGATCTCATTTCCTTCTGGAGTCTTGTAACCAATCTGACACCCATATGTTGCTGCTTCATTTAAATTAAATCTATTCGTACTTTCATAGAAATAACCATTCTGGATCTCAATTTTTTCACATCTTTCTAAAATAGAGAGAGAGAATGATATTACCTGAAGATAAATACTCTTTAACTAACATGCTTTTTGTAAGCATACGGTGACCCCGAGAAGAGATAAATCTGAAATGAAACAGAGGAATGCTATTTAAAAGCTTTTAAACAACACATTCCTTCATACTTCTAGAGGGTGAGAAGGGAAAGTAGGAAATCATCAGAGTGCACATCAGTGTGTCTGGGCTTACACCATCATTCCTGATACTGACTTGTCAAAGTCAATCTAAAAGATGGTTGGATTGAAAATGGTCAGTTTGGTTCTACCTCTGTCAGCTCTTATTTTGTGAGAAAAGTTCTCTTTTTATTTATTTCCTTTATATAGAAGTAATTTGGTGATGAAGCTTCCTATTTTAATCTACTTGACGGATCATAAGGGGCTCATCATTGAGAAAGACAGTGATAAAACATTACACGGATGAGATCACTTATCTGCCTTCTTGAGAGATTGCCTCTCCCTCTGCAATACTTCCACATTTGTGATCAATAGAGCATTCACGCTGGATCCCCTCAGTTTAAAGACAGGACCTGAAGAGCACTCAAATTTGAAACTTGCTTGCTACCTAAATTTGCTGATCTTCAGGATACACTGCACAGCCCATCCATTTTCCTGGGCATTTGGAGAGAGTAGAGATAGGGAGGGAACTAGGCTTTGAGGCAGGATGTGTTTGCATGGCTGAATTTTGTTATGGGGGCTAGATGACTGGAATTTTATATGTGATATCTTAATTGATGTTCAGGCAACCAGAGCTACTGGACAAATTATGCAATTCACTTCATGGGAGAAGGGACGATACAGGGGCAAGGTGGAGCCATGGCTTTAAGCCACTTTGCAACACACAGAAAAAGTGTTAACCAGGCATAGACAGAGCAATATGCTGAATTGTCCCAAAAGATGGTATAATGCATGCACAATTGCTACCTGGTAAGGAACTGGGAGAAGGATAGGGTTTCCTGGGGCACAATTTCTCCTGGACTACTTTACCTCAATGCTATCCCCAACACAGACCAGGCAATTGGTAAATGTCACAATTTGGCCATACCAGGTGGAGCTGGTTGTGACAGCTTTTGTTAGGTTTGCCAGATACTCTCCATGATAAATCTCATTTTCAATTGTGCATAACTTTATTTGACTTTCACTGTTTGGACAGAAATTTTCTATGTCTGATTTCTTCTTCAGAGGAATTTTTTGTTTTGTTTTCAAAAACTTTAAGCCAAAATGGCCAACTTACTTCTGAAATTGGGGTTAGGGTAAATATTCTTTTCTGTCTATACTAAAGTATTGTTACAGTTGGGTTTTTTTTTAGAATCTCAAACAACCTTATGCTTTGGAGGAGGGACTCAAAATTGGACTATGTGGTCCACCTGGTGTGAAAGATGTGCCTTGTCTGTCTTTGTTAAAGTTCCTCAAATTTCACCAAGTTCTAAATCCATGAAAACTGCAGTTTATACATGCTTAGAACTTGATTATTCTCTGAAGATTCCATCTGTACAATCCCAAAGTGACAGGAACTGAGCAGCACTTTCCTTGAAATTGCTCGTCCTGGCTCTTAGGGGTCACAAGTACATTTCTATTTTTAGTGCTGAAAGGTGGGGATAAAGGAACCAGGAAAAGCTATTGATTTGGGATAAGGAGGAACAGGGTTGGGCAGAGGAATAGGGACTATTATTATTACACCCAAAAGATATGCTCAACTCTTCACAGACTGACCAAACCAACCAACACACCCTGAAACCCATCCCAAATAGTCTACAAACTAACTATCAGACATTACACAAGGTTCGTGAAGAAGTTTGAGGATCATAGCACTATGATCGCAGCTACTCAGGTAAGAAATGTGCATTGTCATGACAAATCACCTGCTAGAATTGGTATTTATCCTAGGCAGATGGTGATAGTAACATGTATACATTTTTTTAACCAGCCTCACAGTAGAACATAAATGCTGCTTACTGTTAAAGATGCATCTTGGAGTAGGCGACTAGTCATTCTTTGTGCATGTAACTTTGGCTTGGTGATTTTCAGGGCTATATTCATCATCACATACATATGAAATTTCATCACCTTCTTTGTAGGTTTTCCTAGCGCTATACCGAAATGCACCATTTTCCAAATACCTGACAGAACATATTCCTAAAAAAAATGTTCAATACAGATAGCAAAAGGAAGTCAGACAGTTAAAGAAACAGAAGAGACAAACCACCCTCTTCAAAACTATTTATCTGAAAAAAAATTCAAATAAAACCTCCCTGCTGCACAACACTGTAGCACTTTATACTGAAAAGCCCTTTATTTTCAAACATGAAATAAAGAGCTCAATTTTTCCATTGCTCTGCACCTTTTGACACAACCTATGCAGAGGTGTAAATGATTATAAGAGGTGCAAGGCAGTGAATACTCAGACCACATGGGTCAGATTCTCATCTGGTGTGAAATGCAAGCTATATTGATTTATATCAGCTGAAAATCTTGCCCAATATGTCTCTGAAGAAGTGGTGTCTGCATAGATTCATTTACAACATTAGCATCCAGAAGACTTTATGTCATATGATTCTGTCAAGTTATTTTATTTATTGGTGTCATTATGCTGCTCATTGAATCTGAATATTAAAACAAAAAAGCATCTTTACAGAATACAAATGATACTGGTACATCAGTCCAGGCTAAATGAGAAGGCAAGAGAAGGCCACCAGCCAAAGAAAGTATCTCTCCCTTTCCTTCTCGCCATGCTTCGTCTCTGGAGTAGTGTGTTGAAGTGATGGTGGTGAAGCATAAAGGTCACAGTGCTAAGCCTACCAAACTAAATTCACAATATTTATGTTTGATGCAACAGATTGAAACGTG
>NW_027131381.1:0-1059 GCF_026122565.2 Emydura macquarii macquarii | reverse complement strand
ACCCTGTTGCCCAGCAGGGTCTGGCTGGTGCAATTCAGACTGTAATTGCCACGGGGCAGCAGTTTATACTAAGGAGTATTCTTGGGGGTATACAAAGACCCTGGCTAATGACAAAGTACCACATACTATAGATCAGCCCACCCCTCAAACAGCTCAGAGAGTGCGGGTTAGGAAAGCCAGAGGAGCCAGCCCCTCCTTCGGCCTTTGTTCTGCAAACGCACAACCAGCCTGGCGTCCGGCTCTCAGGCTTTTACGTGGTCCACGCACAGAGCCAGCTGCGAGAGCTTCCCACCGGCAGCAGGGCTGGGACGGGAGGTGGTCCCATGCCTCAGAGTCAGTCTGTGCTACTGACACAGGGCCCTGGGCGCACCCAGCCTGCACAGTGAGTGAGCTGCGCCAAGCAATGGATGGCCCCTGCCCTGCCCCATTTGCACACTCGCAGGACACGTGTGGACAGGGATCCCCCTGCCGCCCACGACGTGCCAGAGCCGAGCTACGAGTGACGAGTGGCTTCGCTAACACGTGTTCACTAGTATTTGCTACTGGAAGAGTTGGGGCAGCTGCTGAGCATCAGGAAAACGTTAGTGACTCTCGTACATTTCACACGCCTGAGCCCCAAAGATGGCAGGACCGATGGTCCACCCTGCACAGGGCAGCACGTGGCTTCCTTGCTCACTGGATTCAGGCACCAGAAATAACATGATGGGACGCCAGGAGCCAGTCACAGCACGAGAATAATGAGCAATGACATTGAAAGGAGCAGTTCACATCCACCCAGCGTCTGACCCCAGGGTGTGTGTGTGGGGGGGGCGGTGGAGGTTAACGCGCTCGATTGATCCCCTTACTGGATTTCCCACAGACCCGCAGACACTCCTCTTCCGTCTCAAAGTTGTTCCTGTTCCCCTGGCAGCCGCCGTAGATGAATTGCTCGCACTGCCTGGAGGCCGGGTTGTAGAAGTAGCGAGGGATCCGTGCCTTGCAAGGGCCCGTCTCAGGCGGGAGTTGGCAAATGTCACCTGGAGAGAGGAGACTGGTTAGCAGGAGGGCAGAGATACATCA
>NW_027131380.1:0-10405 GCF_026122565.2 Emydura macquarii macquarii | reverse complement strand
CTGATGACAAATTCGCAGGAGATCTGGAAAATCCCAGTAGCTGCCTGTCTGTGCTTGTCTGTGCTGTCTGAGTGTCCTTTAAAATCTGACCCTCAATCAAATTTGAAAATGAAACTTAGGCTCCTAAATCACTGAGGCACTTCTGAAATGTTTACCCTTAGACTAAAATCCAGACCCAGACACCTGGACAGAGTAGCACAGGGGTAAGGCATTTATGGAGCCCCATTCCTACCCTCGTAGGAATTCCCCAGAATTAGAGTTAACAGAGAGCTCTCCCCCATCTGTATTGTTATTTTTAACATTTTGGACCAAGCAGCAATAAAAAATGACAAAATCTGTGGTACCTAGTAGATCTGGCGTAGCATAGTATCATGGAATCATAGAATATTAGGGTTGGAAGGTAGCTCAGAAGGTCATTTAGTCCAATCCCCTGTTCAAAGCAGGGCCAATCCAACTAAATCATCCCAGCCAGCGCTTTGTCAAGCGGGCCTAAGAGACCTCTAAGGATGGAGATTACATTACCTCCCTAAGTAACCCATTCCAGTGCTTCATCACCTTCCTAGTGAAAATATTTTTCCTAATATCCAACCTAGACCTTCCCCACTGCAACTTGAGGCCATTGCTCCTTGTTGTTTCATCTACTACCACTGAGAACATCCTAGCTCCATACTCCTTGGAACCCCCATTCAGATAGTTGAAGGCTGCCATCAAAACCGCCCTCACTCTTCTCTTTTGCAGACTAAACAAGCCTAGTTCCCTCAGCCTCTCCTCATAAGTAATGTCCTCCAGTCGCCTAATCATTTTTGTTGCCCTCTGCTGGACTCTCTCCAATTTGTCCACATCCTTCCTCTAGTGGAGGGCCCAAAACTGGACAGAATACTCCAAATGTGGAATCACCAGGGCTGAATAGAGGAGAATAATCACTTTCCTCAATCTGCTGCCATGCTCCTACTGATGCAGCCCAATATGCCATTTGTCTTCTTGGCAATAAAGGCACAGTCCTGATTCATATCCAGCTTCTTGTCCACTGTAACCCCCAGGTCCTTTTCTACAGAACTGCTGCCTAAACAGGTGATTCCCACTCTTTAGAAGTGCATGGGATTCTTCTGTCCTAAATGTAGGATTCTGCTCTTGTCCCTGCTGAACATCATCAAAGTTCTTTTGGCCCAATCCTCCAATTTATCAAGTTCACTCTTTATCCTATCCCTACCTTCCAGCATATCTACTACTCCCCCCACCATAGTGTCATCCACAAACTTGATAAGGGTGCAATCCATCCCATCCTCCAAAACCGGACCCAGCACTGACCTCTAGAGCCCTCCACTTGTTACCTGCTGCCAACCAGACATTAAGCCACTTTTCACTACCTGTTGAGCTCGGTGATCTAGCCAGCTTTCTATCCACCTTACAGTCCATTGATCCAACCCATATTTCTTTAACTTGTTGGCAAGAATTTTGTGGGAGACTGTTTCAAAGCTTTGCTAATGTCAAGATATATCACATCCATTGCTTTCCCCACATCCACAGAGGCAGTCATTTCATCATAGAAGGCAATTTATTTTAAGTTTACACCCCAGTTTGCCACAAATGAAGTGTGTGTGTAGAGAAGCCCTAAGATTGGGTGAGGCATCAGGGGAGTAAAACTGGGGCTGGAGGCAGACGGGATCACCCAAGGGAAGGATGAGGGAGGAAACGGATCAGTTGAGGATCCCAGAGGGCAGCGGCAGCACAGACAACAGGGGGAAACTCGGATTTGGCTGGGGAAGCCAGAGGTGAAGTCTAGGACTGGTTTGACAAGAACTCTGGGGATGAGAAACTTGAGGAGTGGAGACGGAACTGGGTGACAAGGAAAACAGGACTGAGACACAGAGCAAGGGATGGGGAAGAGACAGGACTGCGACAGGTTGGAGGGAAGGAAGCAGAAGGGGCTAGTCTTGGGGGAACAAGATAAGAAAGGTCTTTGACAACTGGAGCATGCACTTCTCCAGAGCCTGGATCCCTCAGTTTTGCTGTCAACAAATATTTGTCAGCCCCCCCACCCCTGACAAAATATTCTGATCCCCTGCTGGTGCCGGTCCGCAAAGAGGATTGCAGCCTACTACTGCTGTCAGTTAGTCTATTAGCTGCAGTGGCAGAGGTTTCTGTGGTGGACTTAAAGGTCCAACTCTGATGGTGACTCACTTGGGGACAATATGATACGATGTGATGGAACTCGTTTTTTTTCTGGGTGCTTTTGTAAAAGCTTAGGAAATTATTGACCAAAAATTATTTTTAAGGAACATTAAGTTTGCAAAGTTGAGCAGTAAAATATAAGGACATGAGCAAATTAAAGTTGTCTTTGCAACTTTATTTTGGCCACCTTGTACACATGCATTAAAATACAGTCCTTGGCATGTTCTCATCTAATTATATTCTCCACAGGATCCCTGCCTTATTCAGTGTACAGAAGAGACAGAGCTCAGGGTTGTGGAGTGCATTTCTATGATGTTTGGAAATGTTTTAGCTGTATATTCCTAAAATTATGGGTGGCTGGCTTGAGACTATGGGCTCTGATTTGCAGAAGTGTTGAGCACTCGCTGTTGTAAACCGAAGTCAGTGGGATCCGTGCTGCAAAAGCCTAAGTACTCAGAAAAACCAAGACCTGAGTGTCTCAAATTGGGCAACCAAAATTAGTGGACACTTTCGATATGTTTGGCTATAATGTCTCTGGGCTTCAGTTCCCCGTGTGTAAAATGGAGATTATAAAACTTCCCTACCTCCCAGAGGTGTTGTGAAGAGAAATACATTAATGTGTGTGAATCACTCAGGTAGTATAGAAATGAGCACCATAGACAAGCCCAGGAGGAAATGAATAATTTAGTATTCAGAGTAGGGTTTAGATGGCGTGCAGTACATAGGGGCTGGGGCCACACATGTAACAATGAGTATAAAAAGAATTATTGAGCATCTTTCCATTCAGTGAGCACCATGTGTCCTGTGCAATGCATGAGGCAAGTGTCCTGTGGAAAAAAATAGCATATGATTGTGACACGCTGTACCCCATGTACACCCTTACAGTGTGATTTGTGTATCATTCATGTTCACCCTTGTAGTGTAACTGTGTGTTGTCTGATGCAAAGTATGCCATGTAAGGTGTTTTTGGAATGCTCATGGCATACTGAACATTATTGTTGTGGTAGCACATTTCCTGCAATGTCATACATACGTACAGATATGAAACTCTGCTGTATCATATCCCCAAATGTGTCTCTCACATGGCTTGAATAGATGCAGACAAACACAAAGCTGAGTTTCCATGCCCAGCAGAGGCATGCATACAGGAACAGTGGACTGGCCTACGCACCTGTGAGCACTTTGGTTCAAGTGGAAGAAATCATGCCCACTGCCAGATATGCCCAATCACCTGACCCCAGGGGGTGTTGAGGAAACCTTTTAAAAGTTGAGCCATCTTTGTCTCTGGGCTCTCCCCTGGAAACTATCTGCCAAGCAACATCAAGGACTGGCACCTACCCACAGGGAGAGGGGACCTGGTTGCAAGAAGCATTGCAACCACCTACAAGTAAGCTATCTTCACAGACCGAGAATCTACAGAAATAGTAATCTCAGAGTATGTACACATGGACAGCGGCATATTCGCCGCCATCAGATCGATGTATCTGGATCAACTGAGCAGAAGCAAAGACCCGCTCAATCAATCCGGAAGTCAATTCAACTAAACCACCAGCGCAAAAGGCCTCATGCTGCATCGATCGTGCTGCATCGACACATTTCCCGTCGGTGTGGAGATGGCGCACTAAAGGGAATCTACAAAGTCGATGGGACTTACACAAGCTACGCAGTGTAGCTTGTGTAATTTCCATCGACTGCCACCAAATTTCCCAGTAAGTGTGTACTAGGCCTTAGGTTAGGATGCGAGTTATCTTTTAGTTAATTGTGACTAACTCCTTGATGCATTATTAATTTCTTGATTTCTATTACTCTGACTTATATTCACTTAATACCTTGCTGTGGTCAATAAACTTGTTTATTTGTTTTATCTAAAACAGTGCATGTGGATTCAGTGTGTGCAGAGTCCTCACTTAGAGTGACAGAGCTGGTGCACAACAATTTCTTTGATAAATTGATGTACAAATATAAATGAGCTTGCAGGGTGCAGTGTACAGCACTTCACATTCATTCACACAGCAAAGCGGGGGGAAATCGGGGCCCAGGAGTGAGGAATTGGGGTGGCAGCTACACACCAGTCCAGATTGCAGGGGGAGGAAGTCACAATGATAATGTAATGAAAGACTGTATCATAATGCATGTGCACAAAAGGGATTAATTAAAGTAAGCACAAATCTGGCATTCTGAATGTTTAAGAGCTTGAGGTTGCAAACTAAACTTTCTTCTTGATTCATAGCTTTATAGATTCTAAGCCCTGAAGGTAGCTTTAGATCATCTAGTCTGATCTTCTGGGTAACCCAGTGTTACATTCCTCTCTGCAGTCTGGACTTGTGTATTGCTGTGTCACCCCAATCCCTCACTCCTAAAACCCATCTTACCCTGCCCCGCTGTGTGAACCCCCACTGGTGGGTCAGCCTACACACAGCCTACAACAAGCAAGGTGCTCTCAGCTAAGTGAATGAGTGCTTCTGGCCAGCCATTCTTGTGATAACGCTCTGGTATGACCCCAGCCACACCATCAGTTCCAGATGCAACCTTAGGAACTGCCATCTTACAATGTTCAATGCTGCACACTGCACACTGCAAGCTCATTGGTTTGTCAATTTATCAAAGAAATTGATCTGCACTGGCCTTGTCACTGCAAATAGTCTTACACCTCAAACCACATGCACTGCTTTCGATAAAACAAACAAACACATTTGTTAAGTACAGAAAGATTTTAAGTGATTATAAATCAGAGGAAAATAAGTCAGATTTGATCAAGATGAAACAAAAAGTAAATCACATTCTAAACTAAGCTTAACACTTTCAGCAACCTTACAGTCTTAGATGATTCTCACCACAGGCTGGCTGGTCTCCTTCTCAGCCAGGCTCCCCTCTGGGTCAGCATTTAAGTTGCTTGATGGTGTTTGTAGATAGAGGTGGAAGACACAGAACAGCAAAATGTTTTTTTTTTTAAACATGATCTTTCACCCCCTCTGGGGCCTCGCCCCCATTTTAGGGTCAGGTGACAAACAATGTGCTGGTACTGTTTCTTCCATACTTAAGTCAGTGAGTTTCCCCTTATCGATTCTTAGGCTAGTCCATTTTTCCTGGAGGAGCTGATTTGTTTTACGCATGCCTCAGTGAGGTATGAACTGACTCTCTGCTCTTGAAGGGTTTTGTCTGAATCTGCTTCAAGCAATGGACACACCTTTGGGAACATTACATAGCGAAGCCTCATAACCATACATAGGACATTGCAACAAACATATTACTATAACAATAATGTTCAGTACATCATGAGCATTCCAAAAACATCTTACATGACATACTTTGGAGTAAACAACAAACAATTACACTATAAGGGTGAACAGGAATGATACACAATCACACCATAAGGGTATACATGGGGGTGCGGTGTGTCACACTCAGTCTATAGAATTTAATGCTGTTACTCTTGTAGTGAATCTAATAACTTGTTTGGCTAACGCATATCTTCCAGTCTTCATCTGAATACTTCAAGAGGAGTGTTAGAAATAACCAAACAGGTTGTCCCGGGGGTGGACTTTATTGCCTGCTCATTCCACCTCGACGCCATGAGTGAGCAAAGAGGGGTTTACTTTACAATTCTTTTATCCATAACAGTCTGTAAATGTATACATTTCCAGCAACTCCCCATAAACCCTTATTTGGTTACATTAACACCTATAAAATTAATATTAACAACTACATAATGAATACAATTATACCCGCCCCTGTTTGTTTTTACAGGATTACCATACAGAGGTCATGCATATCACCTTAAAACTTATACATTTTACACTAACATTCTTTGAAGTAAAGGCATGCCGGGCGGGGAGGAAGGAAGATAATGCTTTCTTCCCACCAAAGGTCTTGTGCAGGAGTGGTTATAGTCTCATCCCCTGCGCAGATGGCCAGGAAGGGAGGAAAAGAAGAGAGATAACAGACTCTAACAAGAATTCATACCAGTTACCAGAAACAAGGTTTGCCTGTCGCTTGACCCCATTCCCTGTAACTTAGGCCTGAACATTTGTCCAGCTTTTAACTCTTTACTCTCCTACAAAGAGGAGAATATTCTGTTTCTCTTGGTAATTTTTGCAAGTGTTTCATCACCCTTCTCCACTAGATTAAGAAGGCCTTTAGTATGCAGGGTTTTGTCCCAGTGAAGATTGACAAGCTAAATAGGTTGAGCTCTTTAAATCTCTCACTGCAAGGCACATTTTCAAGCCCTGGAATCATTATAGTGGCTCTTCTCTGCACTCTTTGGAATTTTTTAACATCCTTCTGAAAATGTGGACACTAAACTGAATGCAGTAGCAGTCTCTCCAATGCTGTATACAGAGGTAAAATTACCTCCCTACTAGAGCTGGTCAGAATTTTTCTGATTAACCAGAGTTTCATAGGAAAATGCCAGTTTATTGCAACCAAAATTTCTCATGAAAGTGAGCTGGGTTCAGTGAATTTTGTCAAAACCAGAGGAAGGGTCTGGCAGAAATGTCCATGGTTCCCTGCCAGCTTGGGAACGTTAAAAGGGGAGCCCTGATGAACAGAGGGATGAGTCAGTGTCTGCAGGGAAAGAGACTGAAACCCAGTCCCCATAAGCAGGGACACTCGGGATAAGTTGAAGCCAGTGCAGATTTTGCAGGAAATTCTGTGCTCTGTGTAAGACATATGCCTTTAGTCCTTTAGTTGCTTTAAACCTTTTCTTTTTGATTGCTATGTTCTGTGGATAAATAAATAATAGCACTGTCCTGGATCTGGTACTATTCAGTTTTGTTCTAAATGACTTGGACAATGGAGTGGAGAATACACTTATAACATTTGTGGATGACATCAAGCTGAGAGGAGTCACAAACTCTTTGGTAGACCAGGTTAAAATTAAAAATGATCTTGATAAATTGGACAATTGGCCTGAAATCGGTAAGTTAAAATTGGAAGACACAGAAAGTAATTGTCCCTCTTTAGTTGGCACTGGTGATGCCTCCGCTGGAGTACTGTGTCCAGTTTTGCACATCACCCTTTAAGAAAGTTGTGGACAAATTGGAGAGTGTCCAGAGGAGAGCAACAAACATAATAAGAGGTTTAGAAAACATGACCTATGAGGAAATGTTGAAAAAAATTGGCATTTTTAGTCTAGAGAAGAGAAGATTGAGGAGGGACTTGATAACAGCCTTCAAGTATGTGAAAGCTGTTAGTCAATTGTTATTCATGTCCACCAAGGATAGAACTAGACATAATCACCTTAGATTGCAGGGAGAGAGATTCAGATTAGATATTAGGAAAATCTTTCCAACTATAATGGTAATTAAGCACTGGAATAGGATACCAAGGGAAATTAACCCCATCATTGGTGGCTTTTAACAACAAGTTAGACAAACATTTGCTTACCTAGGAATGGCATAGATAAATTTAAGCTTGCTTTGGTGTGCAAGGATGGACTAGATGATCTCTTGAGGTTCCTTCCAACCCTGCATTTCTATTATTCTGTGGTTTTAGCAGCTATTGAGGTCTGCTGATATAACAATAAATGTTTATCCCTTGTCAATGTTCTTGAACATCCTCCTTAGTTACCAGTGGGCTACAGAGTGGTTCATCCTTTTCACATGATACGAACACACATTCTGCTTCTCTCCAAAACCACATATATTTATTGAACACCTCTTCCTTTTCTGCATCATTATTAACAACTTTACCATCCTCATCTGTAATGGGCTTAAAGCAATGTTAGGGTTTCTTTGCTTGTTAGTTTTTTGTTCCTAATATATATGAAAAAACTCTTTCCTATTGTTCTTAGCCCTGCCAGTCACAGATTTACCTCATGCCTTTGGTTTCCCTTATCTGTTCTGTACATATCATAACTTCTAATGTAGATTGATAGCTATCGAATTCCCCCTTTTTCCGTTTTTTTATATGTTACCTTTTTATCTCTATTGCTGCCTTCACTTGGCCACTGAACCAGAATGAGCATTTAGGCAAAGTTCTGTGCCAGTGGAGCAACCTAACTCCCAAAGACCCCTTTATAATCTGCAGCCTTCATTGACTTTCTAGGACACATTAAGCCTCGGCTGGTTGGAGGGGACAGTGCCTGCTCGGGACGTGTGGAAATCATACATGGAAACACGTGGACCACAGTCTGTGATGCACACTTTGATCTCAACATTGCCAGTGTTATCTGTAATGAGCTACAGTGTGGAATAGCTCTATCTACCCCAGGAGGAGCTCACTTTGGAGAAGGAGAAGGGCTGATCGGGACTGAAGAATTCCAGTGTGTGGGAAATGAGTCTCTCCTGTTTTCCTGTCCCAGGATACCACGAGTGAATCAGACATGCTCACACGCAAAAGATGCTGGAGTCACATGCTCACGTAAGAATTCAGCGCAATGTCTTTAAAATTCCAGTGATGTGTATTCTAGATTAAAGTGAAAGAATGTTATGATCTCACTTTCTAGGGAGCTGGCTTTGACACAGTTGGATCAAAAATGCAAACAATTGAAGATAATGAGAAAGGGATCAAATGCCCCCTGATTTTCCTTTCTTTCACTATTTGGTATAAAATAGCTCCAAGGTTCCCTCTCTAAACCCCTTCTCCCGTCTCCCCTGGCACACAGGGTTCCGGCTGGTGAACGGCAGCTCAGCGTGCTCAGGGAGGGTGGAGATCCAGGTTCTTGGTGCCTGGGGAACCGTCTGTGACTCACGCTGGGATTTACCAGATGCCAACGTTCTCTGTCATCAGCTCGACTGTGGATTTGCTGTATCGGTTCCGGAAGGAGGGTATTTTGGGACAGGAACTGGCTCTGTCTGGACAGACACATTTCACTGTAAAGGGACTGAACCCCATTTTGGGCATTGCCCTGTTACTGCCCTGGGGGCCTCTCAGTGTTCGCACGACAATGACGCTGGTGTGAATTGCTCAGGTAAGTGCAGGAGAAATGCTGGATTAATGACACCTGCCCCTCAGTGTGTGACACTGCCCCCTAGAGCAGGGGAACCTCAGGGCACAGGAAGGAGAAGGGGAGCTAGTTACTAAACCAGGTATAATAACAGTAAATATATTAAAAATAAAATTAAATTAAATAATATTATCACAAAAGAATAGTTGTGACCCGGGAAAGCCCTGGATTCTCCAGTAAAAAGGACACAGCTAAGTCCTTACGCAGGGCAGTGGAGCAGGGGAGAACTAATCATTAGAAAGGGAGCTAGTAGCGATCGCCAATACGGAGGCTGCTTCACACTTCCTGTTATAAAATATTCTCAACCCCTTCTTCAGAAGTTCTCAAGCCCTCATTGTTTGCAGCAGGTCTTTGCAATTGGACAAGAGGTCAGTGCTGGGGCCAGGAAAGTGCCTTTCCCTAGCGCAGTGAAATTCCTTCCAGGTTTGGCTGAATTATAAACTGCTGAAAACAACCATTTCCCTTCTCTCACTTGAGTTCTTGAGGCTATTTTTGGTAGCACGACACAGAGAAAGTCCTGCTTTCTCTTACTCTGCTTTTTTACTTTTCTCACACCTTTCCCACTGAAAAAAAAATTTCCCCTGCTTTCTTACACTTTTTTTAAAAAAAAGTCTATCTTTTTCCAGTTGAAAAAAGATGGAAATGAGAAAGGGGGAGGAAGAAGGAAACCTGTAAACCCAAAAACTGAAAAGGAAAATTAATTTTTTTCCTTTCCTAAAAGTTGAAGTTAATCAACATTTTAATCAGCATCTAAACAAAAATTCTCATTCTATTTATACATGCCAATATATTGGATCTGTTTAAAAACTAAAATAAATAAATAAAGCACTGAGTACTTCTGCTTTTTCCACATAGTCTGTCACTAGGTTGCTTCCCCCATTCAGTAAGGGGCCCACACTTCCCTGATTTCTTCTTGTTGCTAACATACAGTAGAAATTCTTCTTATTACCCTTTACATTCCTTGCTACCTATAACTCCAATTGTGCTTTGGTTTTTCTGATTTCACTCCTGCAACCTTGAGCAGTATTTCTATACCCCTCCCTTTTCATTTGTCCAAGCTCCCAGTTCTTGTAAGCTACTTTTTTGTGTTTAAGCTCACGGAAGATTTCTCTGTTAAGCCAAGCTGGTCGCCTGCCTTAGTTGCTATTCTTTCTGCACATTGGGTTGGTTTGTTCCTACATCCTCAATAAGGTTTCTTTAAATACAGCCAGCTCTCCTGGACTCCCTTCCCCCTCATCTTAGCCTCCCAGGGGATCCTATCCATCAGCTCACTGAGGGAGTCAAAGG
>NW_027131379.1:0-1057 GCF_026122565.2 Emydura macquarii macquarii | reverse complement strand
TGTAGCCTATAGAACTAGCCTGCTTGCTTGTATTATTATTAGAGATATTTTTCATATATATTTTCATACAATTGTGCTACTAAATAATACAATTATATATTTTATTCAGCTGTAATGCAAAAGTACCTTATAGGCCACATCCTGGATGACAGCTATCAGAGGCCTCATCCTGGATGACAGCTACCGTTAGTATATATATATTTAACCTTTGGCTTAGATAAGTATCAATGTGACATTGTGATAGAGCATATATGGTCATAACCTTTACCCTAGACAAGTCAAGAGACATTAAAAGGGGGAAGGGCTTGTCCCGGTTACGCCCAAGAGACTTTACAAGAACACCACAAAAACCCACAATAAGCTAGAAATAACAAAGGTGAGATAAAAGACCACTCCAAAGAAGGAAGTGGATACGTCAATAATACGTATGAATCTAGTAGCCAATAGACAACATGTACCCCAAAAGTTTGGAGGTGGAAAGACCAAGTATGGGCCTGGAAGGAGGATCCATATTCTTGGGGGTATAAGAAAGATCAAATCCAGCTCATCGGGGCAGTCGACTGTCAGCTATCCTTGCTTAAAGTTTTATTTAGGGTTAAGATTCATTCTTTATTTTATATTCTTAAGACTGTTAGTCTTAGCTTATAGCTCTTGAAAGCTTTGAAGCAGCTCTTATTCCACTCAACTCCAACTTGAGAAATTAGACACCTCTTTCAACCAAGTCCAGGAAGGGTGTAAGTATACTAGTTTAAAGCATATCATAACTATATCTATCAAATAAGTTTTTACCTTTAAGATTGTATTAATCATTATCAATTTGATTATTCATTTTATTTTCTCTATAGTAATCATTGTTTATTATTTTTTGTTGTTTTAATAAATTTATAAAATTATACAAATCCTGGTTATCACTGAAATTCTTCCTGTGTTGTACCGGGGTCCTTATAAAACTTACCTGAAGCCTGATTTAGGACACGAACCTTAGGATCCTTTTAATTAAAGGAATTGGCAAACCTATTACCCTATTCAATAAATTAATAACTATAAAATCAGGCTA
>NW_027131378.1:0-10555 GCF_026122565.2 Emydura macquarii macquarii | reverse complement strand
GGGGTGGGGTATAGGGGTGGGGTATTGGCAATAGGGGGTGGGGTATAGGGGGTGGGGTATAGTGGGTGGGGGTATTGGCAATAGGGGGTGGGGTATAGGGGGTGGGGGTATTGGCAATAGGGGGTGGGGTATAGGGGGTGGGGGTATTGGCAATAGGGGGTGGGGTATAGGGGGTGGGGGTATAGGGGGTGGGGGTATTGGCAATAGGGGGTGGGGTATAGGGGGTGGGGTATAGTATTGGCAATAGGGGGTGGGCTATAGGGGGTGGGGGTATTGGCAATAGGGGGTGGGGTATTGGCAATAGGGGGTGGGGTATAGGGGGTGGGGGTATTGGCAATAGGGGGTGGGGTATAGGGGGTGGGGTATTATTGGCAATAGGGGGTGGGGTATAGGGGGTGGGGTATAGGGGGTGGGGGTATTGGGTATAGGGGGTGGGGTATAGGGGGTGGGGGTATTGGCAATAGGGGGTGGGGTATAGGGGGGGGGGTATAGGGGGTGGGGTATAGGGGGTCGGGGTGGCAATAGGGGGTGGGGTATAGGGGGTGGGGGTATTGGCAATAGGGGGGTATAGGGGGTGGGGTATAGGGGGTATTGGGGGGTATAGGGGGTGGGGGTATTGGCAATAGGGGGTGGGGTATAGGGGGGGGTATTGGCAATGGGGGTATTGGCAATGGGGGGTGGGGTATAGGGGGTGGGGGTATTGGGGTATAGGGTGTGGGGTATAGGGGGTGGGGGTATATGCAATAGGGGGTGGGGTAAAGGGGGTGGGGGTATAGGCAATAGGGGGTGGGGTATAGGGGGTGGGGGTATTGGCAAGAGGGGGTGGGGTATGGGGGGGGGGGGGGGGGTATTGGGGGGGTGGGGTATAGGGGGTATAGGGGGGGGGTATTGGCAATAGGGGGTGGGGTATAGGGGGGGGGTGGGGGGGGGGGGGGGGGTGGGGGTGGGGGTATTGGCAATAGGGGGTGGGGTATAGGGGGTGGGGTATTGGCAATAGGGGGTGGGGTATTGGGGGGGGTGGGGTATAGGGGGTGGGGTATTGGGGGGGGGGTATAGGGGGTGGGGGTATTGGCAATAGGGGGTGGGGTATAGGGGGTGGGGTATAGGGGGTAGGGGGTGGGGTATAGGGGGTGGGGTATAGGGGGTGGGGTATAGGGGGAAGGGGTATTGGCAATAGTGGGTGGGGTATAGGGGGTGGGGGTATTGGCAATAGGGGGTGGGGTATAGGGGGTGGGGGTATTGGCAATAGGGGGTGGGGTATAGGCAATAGGGGTGGGGTATAATAGGGGGTGGGGGTATATTGGCAATAGGGGGTGGGGTATAGGGCGTAGGGGGTGGGGTATAGGGGGTGGGGGTATTGGCAATAGGGGGTGGGGTATAGGGGGTGGGGGTATTGGCAATAGGGGGTGGGGTATAGGGGGTGGGGTAAAGGGGGATGGGGTATTGGCAATAGGGGGTGGGGTATAGGGGGTGGGGTATTGGCAATAGGGGGTGGGGTATAGGGGGTGGGGGTATTGGGGGGGTGGGGTATAGGGGGTGGGGGTATAGGGGGTATAGGGGGTGGGGGTATTGGCAATAGGGGGTGGGGTATAGGGGGTGGGGGTATTGGCAATAGGGGGTAGGGTATAGGGGGTGGGGTATAGGCAATAGGGGGTATTGGGGTAATAGGGGGTGGGGTATAGGGGGTGGGGGTATTGGCAATAGGGGGTGGGGTATAGGGTATAGGGGTGGGGGTATTGGCAATAGGGGGTGGGGTATAGGGGGTGGGGTATAGGGGGAGGGGGTATTGGCAATAGGGGGTGGGGTATAGGGGGTGGGGTATTGGCAATAGGGGGTGGGGTATAGGGGGTGGGGTATAGGGGGTAGGGGTATTGGCAATAGGGGGTGGGGTATAGGGGGTGGGGGTATTGGCAATAGGGGGTGGGGTATAGGGGGTGGGGTATTGGGGGTAGGGGTATTGGCAATAGGGGGTGGGGTATAGGGGGTGGGGGTATTGGCAATAGGGGGTGGGGTATAGGGGGTGGGGTATAGGGGGTGGGGGGTGGGGTATAGGGGGTAGGGGGTGGGGTATAGGGGGTGGGGGTATTGGCAATAGGGGGTGGGGTATAGGGGGTGGGGGTATTGGCAATAGGGGGTGGGGTATAGGGGGTATTGGGGGGGTGGGGTAGGGGTATTGGCAATAGGGGGTGGGGTATAGGGGGTGGGGGTATTGGCAATAGGGGGTGGGGTATAGGCAATAGGGGGTGGGGTATAGGGGGTGGGGGTATTGGCAATAGGGGGTGGGGTATAGGGGGTGGGGTATTGGGGGTAGGGGTGGGGTATAGGGGGTGGGTTATAGGGGGTAGGGGGTGGGGTATAGGGGGTGGGGTATAGGGGGTGGGGGTATTGGCAATAGGGGGTGGGGTATAGGGGGTGGGGGTATTGGCAATAGGGGGTGGGGTAGAGGGGGTGGGGTATTGGCAATAGGGGGTGGGGTAGAGGGGGGGGTATGGGGTATAGCAATAGGGGGTGGGGTATAGGGGGTGGGGTATAGGGGGTGGGGGTATTGGCAATAGGGGGTGGGGTATAGGGGGTGGGGGTATTGGCAATAGGGGGTGGGGTATAGGGGGTGGGGGTATTGGCAATAGGGGGTGGGGTATAGGGGGTGGGGGTATTGGCAATAGGGGGTGGGGTATAGGGGGTGGGGGTATTGGCAATAGGGGGTGGGGGGTATAGGGGGTGGGGGTATTGGCAATAGGGCGTGGGGTATAGGGGGGGGTATTGGCAATAGGGGGGGTGGGGTATAGGGGGTATATTGGCAATAGGGGGTGGGGTATAGGGGGTGGGGGTATTGGCAATAGGGGGTGGGGTATAGGGGGTGGGGGGTGGGGTATTGGCAATAGGGGGTGGGGTATAGGGGGTGGGGGTATTGGCAATAGGGGGTGGGGTATAGGGGGTGGGGTATAGGGGGTGGGGTATTGGCAATAGGGGGTGGGGTATAGGGGGTGGGGGTATTGGCAATAGGGGGTGGGGTATAGGGGGTGGGGTATAGGGGGTGGGGGTATTGGCAATAGGGGGTGGGGTATAGGGGGTGGGGGGGGCAATAGGGGGTGGGGTATAGGGGGTGGGGGTATTGGGGTAGGGGGTGGGGTATAGGGGGTGGGGGGGGTATTGGCAATAGGGGGTGGGGTATAGGGGGTGGGGTATAGGGGGTGGGGTATAGGGGGTGGGGTATAGGGGGTGGGGGTATTGGCAATAGGGGGTGGGGTATAGGGGGTGGGGTATAGGGGGTAGGGGGTGGGGTATAGGGGGTGGGGGTATTGGCAATAGGGGGTGGGGTATAGGGGGTAGGGGGTGGGGTATAGGGGGTGGGGTATAGGGGGTGGGGGTATTGGCAATAGGGGGTGGGGTATAGGGGGTGGGGGTATTGGCAATAGGGGGTGGGGTATAGGGGGTGGGGGTATTGGCAATAGGGGGGGGGGTATAGGGGGTGGGGTATAGGGGGTGGGGGTATTGGGGTAATAGGGGGTGGGGTATAGGGGGGGGTGGGGTATAGGGGGTGGGGGTATGGGCAATAGGCGGTGGGGTATAGGGGGTGGGGGTATTGGCACGAGGGGGTGGGGTATAGGGGGTGGGGTATAGGGGGTGGGGGTATGGGGCATAGGGGGTGGGGGTATTGGCAATAGGGGGTGGGGTATAGGGGGTGGGGGTATTGGCAATAGGGGGTGGGGTATAGGGGGTGGGGGTATTGGGGTATAGGGGGTGGGGGTATTGGCAATAGGGGGTGGGGTATAGGGGGTGGGGGTATTGGCAATAGGGGGTGGGGTATAGGGGGTTGGGGGGTATATGGGGGGGTGGGGTATAGGGGGTGGGGGTATTGGGGGGGGTGGGGGTGGGGTATAGGGGGTGGGGGTATTGGCAATAGGGGGTGGGGTATAGGGGGGTATTGGGGGTGGGGTATAGGGGGTAGGGGGTATTGGGGTAATAGGGGGTGGGGTATAGGGGGGTGGGGTATAGGGTGGGGGTAATAGGGGGTGGGGTATTGGGGGTATTGGCAATAGGGGGTGGGGTATAGGGGGTGGGGTATAGGGGCAAGGTGAATTGGCAATAGGGGGTGGGGTATAGGGGGTGGGGTATAGGGGGTGGGGGTATTGGCAATAGGGGGTGGGGTATAGGGGGGGGGTAATAGGGGGTCGGGGTATTGGCAATAGGGGGTGGGGTATAGGGGGTGGGGGTATTGGCAATAGGGGGTGGGGTATAGGGGGTGGGGGTATTGGCAATAGGGGGTGGGGTATAGGGGGTGGGGGTATTGGCAATAGGGGGTGGGGTATAGGGGGTGGAATATCACGCGTAGGGGGTGGGGTATAGGGGGTGGGGGTATTGGCAATAGGGGGTGGGGTATAGGGGGTGGGGGTATTGGCAATAGGGGGTGGGGTATAGGGGGTGGGGGTATTGGCAATAGGGGGTGGGGTATAGGGGGTGGGGGTATTGGCAATAGGGGGTGGGGTATAGGGGGTGGGGTATAGGGGGTATGGGTATTGGCAATAGGGGGTGGGGTATAGGGGGTATTGGCAATAGGGGGTATTGGCAATAGGGGGTGGGGGTATTGGCAATAGGGGGTAGGTGGGTATAGGGGGTGGGGGTATTGGCAATAGGGGGTGGGGTATAGGGGGTGGGGGTATTGGCAATAGGGGGTGGGGTATGGGGGGGGGTATAGGGGGTGGGGGTATTGGCAATATTGGGGTATAGGGGGTGGGGTATAGGGTATTGGCAATAGGGGGTGGGGTATAGGGGGTGGGGGGGTGGGGTATAGGGGGGGGGGTATTGGGTATTGGGTATAGGGGGTGGGGTATAGGGGGGGTGGGGTATAGGGGGTGGGGTATTGGCAATAGGGGGTGGGGTATATTGGGGGGGTGGGGTATAGGGGGTGGGGGTATTGGGGGGGTGGGGTATAGGGGGTGGGGTATAGGGGGTAGGGGGTATTGGGGTATAGGGGGTGGGGTATAGGGGGTATTGGGGGGGGGGTATTGGGGTATAGGGGGTAGGGGGTGGGGTATAGGGGGTGGGGGTATTGGCAATAGGGGGTGGGGTATAGGGGGTGGGGGTATTGGCAATAGGGGGTGGGGTATAGGGGGTGGGGTATAGGGGGTAGGGGGTGGGGTATAGGGGGTGGGGTATAGGGGGTGGGGTATAGGGGGAGAGGGTATTGGCAATAGGGGGTGGGGTATAGGGGGTGGGGGTATTGGCAATAGGGGGTGGGGTATAGGGGGTGGGGTATATAGGGGGTGGGGTATAGGGGGTGGGGTAAAGGGGGAAGGGGGCTGGGGTATAGGGGGTGGGGGTATTGGCAATAGGGGGTGGGGTATAGGGGGTGGGGGTATTGGCAATAGGGGGTGGGGTATAGGGGGTGGGGGTATTGGTATAGGGGAGGGGGTATAGGGGGTGGGGTATTGGGGTATTGGCAATAGGGGGTGGGGTATAGGGGGTATAGGGGGTGGGGTATTGGCAATAGGGGGTGGGGTATAATAGGGGGTGGGGTATAGGGGGGTAGGGGGTGGGGTATAGGGGGTGGGGTATAGGGGGTGGGGGTATTGGGCTTAGGGGGTGGGGTATAGGGGGTGGGGTATAGCGGGTCGGGGTATTGGCAATAGGGGGTGGGGTATAGGGGGTGGGGTATAGGGGGTAGGGGGTGGGGTATAGGGGGTGGGGTATAGGGGGTAGGGGTATGGGGGGGTGGGGGGGGGGGTATAGTGGGGGTATTGGCAATAGGGGGTGGGGTATAGGGGGTGGGGTATAGGGGGTATGGGGTGGGGTATAGGGGGTGGGGTATAGGGGGTAGGGGTATTGGGTATAGGGGGTGGGGTATAGGGGGTAGGGGTATTGGGTATAGGGGGTGGGGTATAGGGGGTAGGGGTATTGGGTATAGGGGGTGGGGTATAGGGGGGGGTGGGGGTATTGGCAATAGGGGGTGGGGTATAGGGGGTGGGGGTATTGGCAATAGGGGGTGGGGTATAGGGGGTGGGGGTATTGGCATAGGGGGTGGGTTAAAGGGGGTGGGGGTATAGGGGGGGGTGGGGTATAGGGGGTGGGGGTATTGGCAATAGGGGGTGGGGTATAGGGGGTGGGGGTATAGGGGGTGGGGTATAGGGGGTGGGGTATTGGGGGGGTGGGGTATAGGGGGTAGGGGGTATTGGCAATAGGGGGTGGGGTATAGGGGGTGGGGTATTGGGGGTAGGGGGTGGGGGGGTGGGGTATAGGGGGTGGGGGTATTGGGGGGGGGTGGGGTATATAGGGGGTGGGGGTGGGGTATAGGGGGTGGGGGTATAGGGGGTAGGGGGTATTGGTATAGGGGGTGGGGTATAGGGGGTGGGGTATTGGCAATAGGGGGTGGGGTATAGGGGGTGGGGGTATTGGCAATAGGGGGTGGGGTATAGGGGGTGGGGGTATTGGCAATAGGGGGTGGGGTATAGGGGGTGGGGGTATTGGCAATAGGGGGTGGGGTATAGGGGGTAGGGGGTGGGGTATAGGGGGTGGGGGTATTGGTAATAGGGGGTGGGGTATAGGGGGTGGGGGTATTGGCAATAGGGGGTGGGGTATAGGGGGTGGGGGTATTGGCAATAGGGGGTGGGGTATAGGGGGTGGGGGTATTGGGGGGGTATTGGGGGGGTGGGGTATAGGGGGTGGGGCTATTGGCAATAGGGGGTGGGGTATAATAGGGGGTGGGGTATAGGGGGTGGGGTATAGGGGGTGGGGGTATTGGCAATAGGGGGTGGGGTATAGGGGAGTCGGTATTGGCAATAGGGGTGGGGTATAGGGGGTGGGGTATAGGGGGTAGGGGTATTGGCAATAGGGGGTGGGGTATAGGGGGTGGTGGTATTGGCAATAGGGGGTGGGGTATAGGGGGTGGGGGTAGGGGGTAGGGGGTGGGGTATAGGGGGGGTGGGGTATAGGGGGTGGGGGTATATTGGCAATGGCAATAGGGGGGGTATAGGGGGTGGGGTATAGGGGGTGGGGGTATTGGCAATAGGGGGTGGGGTATAGGGGGTGGGGGTATTGGCAATAGGGGGTGGGGTATAGGGGGTGGGGTATAGGGGGTGGGGGTATTGGTATAGGGGGTGGGGGGGGGTGGGGGTATTGGCAATAGGGGGTGGGGTATAGGGGGTGGGGGTATTGGCAATAGGGGGTGGGGTATAGGGGGTGGGGTATTGGCAATAGGGGGTGGGGTGGGGTATAGGGGGTGGGGTATTGGCAATAGGGGGTGGGGGGGGTATAATAGGGGGGGGGTAATAGGGGGTGGGGTATAGGGGTGGGGTATAGGGGGTGGGGTATAGGGGGTGGGGTATAGGGGGTGGGGTATAGGGGGGGTGGGGTATAGGGGGGGTGGGGGTATTGGCAAGGGGGGGTGGGGTATAGGAGGTAGGGGGTATTGGTATAGGGGGTGGGGTATAGGGGGTGGGGTATTGGCAATAGGGGGTGGGGTATAGGGGATGGGGTATAGGGGGTGGGGTATAGGGGGGGTGGGGTGGGGGTATAGGGGGTGGGGTATAGGGGGTGGGGGTATTGGCAATAGGGGGTGGGGTATAGGGGGTGGGGGTATTGGCAATAGGGGGTGGGGTATAGGGGGTGGGGGTATTGGGCTTTGGGGGATTGGAAATAGGGGTTGGGGTATAGGGGGTTGGGGTATTGGCAATAGGGGGTGGGGTATAGGAGGAGGGTGTATTGGCAATAGGGGGTGGGGTATAGGGGGTGGGGGTATTGGGGGGGGGGGTGGGGTATAGGGGGTGGGGTATAGGGGGTGGGGGTATTGGCTATAGGGGGTGGGTTTATTGGCAATAGGGGGTGGGGTATAGGGGGTGGGGTATAGGGGGTGGGGTTATTGGCAATAGGGGGTGGGGTATAGGGGGTGGGGTATTGGCAATAGGGGGTGGGGTATAGGGGGTGGGGGTATTGGCAATAGGGGGTGGGGTATAGGGGGGGGGGTATTGGCAATAGGGGGTGGGGTATAGGGGGTGGGGGTATTGGCAATAGGGGGTGGGGTATAGGGGGGGGGGGTATTGGCAATGGGGGTTGGGGTATATTGGCAATAGGGGGTGGGGTATAGGGGGTGGGGTATTGGGGGGGTGGGGTATAGGGGGTGGGGTATTGGCAATAGGGGGTGGGGTATAGGGGGTGGGGGTATAGGGGGGGGGGTGGGGGGGGGTCGGGGTATTGGCAATAGGGGGTGGGGTATAGGGGGTGGGGGTATTGGGGGGGTGGGGTATGGGGGGTATAGGGGGTGGGGGGTATTGGCAATAGGGGGTGGGGTATAGGGGGTGGGGTATAGGGGGTGGGGTAATTGCCATAGGGGGTGGGGTAAAGGGGGTGGGGGTATTGGGGTATAGGGGGTGGGGTATAGGGGGTGGGGTATTGGGGGGTGGGGGTATGGGTATAGGGGGTGGGGGTATTGGCAATAGGGGGTAGGGGGTATAGGGGGTGGGGTATTGGCAATAGGGGGTGGGGTATAGGGGGGGGTGGGGTATAGGGGGTGGGGGTATTGGGGTATAGGGGGTGGGGTATAGGCGGTGGGGGTATTGGCAATAGGGGGTGGGGTACTGGGGGGTGGGGGTATTGGCAATAGGGGGTGGGGTATAGGGGGTGGGGGTATTGGCAATAGGGGGTGGGGTATATAGGGGGTGGGGGTATTGGCAATAGGGGGTGGGGTATAGGGGGTGGGGTATTGGCAATAGGGGGTGGGGTATAGGGGGTGGGGGTATAGGGGGTAGGGGGTGGGGTGGGGTATAGGGGGTGGGGGTATTGGCAATAGGGGGTGGGGTATAGGGGGTGGGGGTATTGGCAATAGGGGGTGGGGTATAGGGGGTGGGGTATAGGGGGTGGGGGTATAATAGGGGGTGGGGTATAGGGGGTATTGGCAATAGGGGGTGGGGTATAGGGGGTGGGGGTATTGGCAATAGGGGGTGGGGTATAGGGGGTGGGGTATAGGGGGTAGGGGGTATTGGGTAGGGGGTGGGGTATAGGGGGTGGGGGTATTGGGGGTATTGGCAATAGGGGGTGGGGTATAGGGGGTGGGGTATAGGGGGTATTGGCAATAGGGGGTGGGGGGGTATAGGGGGTGGGGTATTGGCAATAGGGGGGGGTATAGGGGTATTGGCAATAGGGGGTGGGGTATTGGCAATAGGGGGTGGGGTATAGGGGGTGGGGGTATTGGCAATAGGGGGTGGGGTATAGGGGGTGGGGGTATTGGCAATAGGGGGTGGGGTATTGGGGTGGGGTATAGGGGGTGGGGTATAGGGGGTGGGGTATAGGGGGTGGGGGTATTGGCAATAGGGGGTGGGGTATAGGGGGTGGGGTATAGGGGTATAGGGTATTGGCAATATGGGGTGGGGTATAGGGGGTGGGGTATTGGGGGGGGTGGGGTATAGGGGGTGGGGGTATTGGCAATAGGGGGTGGGGTGGGGTATTGGCAATAGGGGGTGGGGTATAGGGGGTGGGGTATTGTGGGGTATAGGGGGTGGGGTATAGGGGGGGGTGGGGTATTGGCAATAGGGGGTGGGGTATAGGGGGGGGGGTATAGGGGTGAGGGGTATTTGCAATATAGGGTGGGGGATAGGGGGTGGGGGTATTGGCAATAGGGGGTGGGGTAGAGGGGGTGGGGTATAGGGGGGTATAGGGGGGGGTATTGGCAATAGGGGGTGGGGTATAGGGGGTGGGGTATTGGCAATAGGGGGTGGGGTATAGGGGGTGGGGGTATTGGCAATAGGGGGTGGGGTATAGGGGGTGGGGGTATTGGCAATATAGGGGGTGGGGTATTGGCAATAGGGGGTGGGGTATAGGGGGGGTATAGGGGGTGGGGGTATTGGCAATAGGGGTGGGGTAGGGGGTGGGGGTATTGGCAATAGGGTGGGGGTATTGGCAATAGGGGGTGGGGTATAGGGGGTGGGGGTATTGGCAATAGGGGGTGGGGTATAGGGGGTAGGGTATAGGGGTTGGGGGAATTGCCAATAGGGGTTGGGGAAAAGGGGGTGGGGGTATTGGGGTATAGGTATAGGGGTGGGGTATAGGGGGTGGGGTATTGGCAATAGGGGGTGGGGTATAGGGGGTGGGGTATTGGCAATAGGGGGTGGGGTATAGGGGGTGGGGTATTGGCAATAGGGGGTATAGGGGTATTGGCAATAGGGGGTGGGGTATAGGGGGTGGGGGTATTGGGGTAGGGGGTGGGGTATAGGGGGTGGGTTATAGGTGGTACTGGTATTGGCAATAGGGGGTGGGGTATAGTGGGAGGGGTATAGGGGGTAGGGGGTGGGGGGGTATAGGGGGTGGGGTATAGGGGGTGGGGGTATTGGCAATAGGGGGTGGGGTATAGGGGGTGGGGTATTGGGGGTAGGGGGTGGGGTATAGGGGGTGGGGTATAGGGGGTAGGGGTATTGGGTGGGGGTGGGGGGGGGGGTAGGGGGGGTATTGGCAATAGGGTGTGGGGTATAGGGGGTGGGGCTATTGGCAATAGGGGGTGGGGTATAGGGGGTGGTGGTATTGGCAATAGGGGGTGGGGTATAGGGGGTGGGGGGGTATATAGGGGTAG
>NW_027131377.1:0-1060 GCF_026122565.2 Emydura macquarii macquarii | reverse complement strand
CCTCTGTCTCCTCCTCCTGGTGCCCACCTCACCCCATGTGGAAACTTACATGCGGGTGCTGGCGCAGGTGGTGGGGCCCACAGCCCTGGTGGCGGCCTCCAAGATGTACGGGAAGGCGGTGTTCTTCCTGGGATCTGAGGACGCTGCCGAGGAGGCAGTGGAGACGGGCCTAGCGGAAAGGGGCATCCACGTCCCGGTGGAGCCCCTGGAAGACCTGGGCGTACGGGTGGTCCTCACCTCCGTCCCGCCCTTCCTCCCCAATGCTGCCCTTCTGCCTTTCCTCTCCACCTTGGGGAAGCCCCTCTCCACCATCAGCTGTTTCCCCTCGGCTGCAAGGACCCCGCCCTCCACCACATCCTCTCCTTCCACCGGCAGGTGCAGCTGCAGCTGATGACACATGACGGGGAGGCGCTCGAGGGGTCATTTCTGGTTCCCCATCAAGGGGCCCGGCACCGGGTCCACTACTCAACAGGGGAGGCCCAGTGCTACCTCCGCCAGGCAACGGGGCACGTCCAGAGGGACTGCCCCCTAGCCCGGAAAGGCAGGAGTCCTGGGACCTCTGAGACCCAGAGGGCGCCAGCCAGGCCAGCAGCGGTGACCCTAGCCATCCAGTCCCTGTGGCCGTCCCTCCTCCTCCATCGCGGGATGTCACCTCTGCTCCGACCCCAGGGAGCCAGGGCTGCCACTGTTGGGCATTGGGCATTGGGCATTAGCCTCTCCTTCCCCTGCTGCCCAACTCCTGCCTTCCCAAGCCCTAGCCCCTGCGCTCTTGCCCCCTGGTCCTGCCCCCACTGCCTGGTCCTCCGCCTCATAGGGCTGAGAGCTCGTTCAGGGCAAGTGTAGGAAGTGCAAGGCCAGAGCCCAGCACCCCCCCTTGTCACTGAAGGGGCCGAGAACCCCTGCAAGACCATGAAGGAGGCTGCTGGAGCCGGGCCATCTGCTGCGCCCCCTGCCAGAGCCCAGCACGCAGCAGTGGCCGAGGAAGCCGGGGTGGCAGTTGTGGGACGCACTATCTCCCTCCTGGAGCCCCTCCTCGAGGAGTCCCTGACCAGAAGCCCCC
>NW_027131376.1:0-1063 GCF_026122565.2 Emydura macquarii macquarii | reverse complement strand
GCCGCGGAACATTCGTTGTCTTTGCCATATTGGCTTTGATGACAAAAGCTCAAAGTGTAGAAGCATCTACATTCTTTTCGGCAACGAGGTTTCCGTGGCTCTCTAAAGACTAAAGTCTTTACAGTGCCGCGGAACCCTCGTTGTTTTTGCCATATTGGCTTTGATAACAAAAGCTGAAAGTGTAGAAGCATCTACATTGTTTTTGGCAACGGGGTTCCGCGGCACTCTAACCACTAAAGTCTTTACAGTGCCGCGGAACCTTCCTTGTTTTTGCCATATTGGCTTTGATGACAAAAGCTCAAAGTGTAGAAGCATCTACTTTGTTTTCGGCAACGAGGGTTCCGCGGCACTCTGAAGACTCAAGTGCCACAGAACCCTCATTGTTTTTGCCATATTGGCTTTGATAACTAAAGCTCAATGTGTAGAAGCATCTACATTGTTTTCGGCAACGAGGGTTCCAAAGACTAAAGTCTCATAGCGGAACCCTCTAAATTGATAACAAAAGCTCAAAGTGTAAAGCATCTACATTGTTTTCGGCAACGAGGGTTCCGCTTCTTATAGACCGCGGAACCCTCGTTGTTATTGCCATATTGTCTTTGATAACAAAAGCTCAAAGTGTAGAAGCATCTACATTGTTTTCGGCAACGAGGGTTCCGCGGCACTCTAAAGACTAAAGTGCCGCAGAACCCTCATTGTTTTTGCCATATTGGATCTGATAATAAAATCTCAAAGTGTAGAAGCATCTACTTTGTTTTCGGCAGCGAGGGTTCTGCGGCACTCTAAGGACTAAAGTGCCGCAGAACCCTCTTTGTTTTTGCCATATTTTATTTGATAACAAAAAGCTCAAAGTGTAGAAGCATCTACATTGTTTTCGGCAACGAACGTTCCGCGGCGGTCTAAAGACTAAAGTCTTTAGAGTGCCGCGGAACCCTCGTTGTTTTTGCAATATTGGCTTTGATAACAAAAGCTCAAAGTGTAGAAGCATCTACATTGTTTTCAGCAACGAGGGTTCCACGGCGCTCTAAAGAGAGTCTTTAGAGTGCGGAACCCTCGTTGTTATTGC
>NW_027131375.1:0-1044 GCF_026122565.2 Emydura macquarii macquarii | reverse complement strand
TTGTAGCCTGATTTTCAGAGTATTAGTTATTTAATAGGGTTATAGGTTTGCCAGTTACTTGGATTAGAAGGTTCTTGTCCCTGAATCAGGCTCCAGGAGAATTTTATAGGGACCCCCGGGATATACAACAGGAAGTTTTTTTGTGATAACCAAATTTGTATAATTTCATAGGTTTTATTAAGATAACATAAAATGATAGACAAATTAACTGATATAGAGAAAATTAACAATCTAATGGATAATACAATCTTAATTTTAAAGACTCATATGATATATATATATTTCTATGATATACTTTGGATTAATATACTCACCCCTGGTTGAGAGAGATGTTTGATTCCTCAGCTTTTGAGTAGAGGGGTAGAGTAAACACTGCTAGAGAGCTAAGAGCTATAAAACTAAACTAACAATACAAATAAGACTAAGTATAAAATAAAGAAGAAAATCTTAGCACTTAACTAAAGGAACTTCACGCAAGAGTAGCTCATGGTCGACCCCCAAACAGCACGATCTTCCCCATTTTATACCCTAAAAATATGGGTCCTCCTTCTAAGTCCATACTTGGATTTTCCCCCCCAAACTATTGGGGTACACATATTCTATAGGTCGACAGATTCATGAATATTAATGAATATTACTTCCTCTTTTCCTAGTAAAATTATTCCATTACCTCATTTGTTATTTTGGCCGTCTTGCCCTCTTACCCTCTGCGGGTTTTGTGGTGTATTGGTGTGATGTCTGACATCAACAATCTCAACATCTAGACTAAAGGTCCCGAGGATATCTGCTATCTGCTAGATCATCTATTTAAAAACATGACCATATATGTCTTGTTTTTGCTATACGGCAACTTTCAACACTCATTCCTGAATATTTGTATAATACTAATAACGTAGCTGTCATACAGGATGTGGCCTGTACGGTACCTTGCATTACAGCAAAATATACATAAATTTATAACTCTATTATAATCACACAATCATACTTAAATCTATAAGAAAAGATACATATCTATATAATGCAAGCAAGCAGGCTAGGTCTATG
>NW_027131374.1:0-1038 GCF_026122565.2 Emydura macquarii macquarii | reverse complement strand
AGGCTGTGGCCTCCCCCAGGCTGCCTGAGCGCCCCGTGGCCCTGGGATTGCAGCGTGTAGGGACCCAGTGTGGTGCACAGAGCAGCAGGTGGCTGATGCCGGCTGTGTCCCCACCTGACCTCTGACAGGACTATGGAGACTGAATTGCATAGTGGCGTCTACAGCACCACATGCACTGCCCCCCCCCCCGTGGATAAAGAGGCAGCTTAGGGAGGGTTGACTCAGCAGCAGGAGCCGCCTGTACCTGTCTCCTTATAAGGAAATTAAGTGACCCCACCCGCTGGTGCATGGTCAGCAACTGCCCAGGATAATTGTAATCACCTGGTTGGCTGGTTCATACCTGCCCGGGAAATCAGGAGCACCTGGCTGGCTAAACTCTGAGCCATGACCTTAGAAGGTCATGCAGCAAATAGCAACCAATGGGGCTTAGCCTCTGCTGACCAGGGGGAAACTATAAAAGTTCAAACCCAGGTGGCAGAAGGCAGAGAGGAATTGAATCTACTCAGTATCCTGCATATCTCCTGGTCTTGCTGGCCTAACGGATCTTCACTAGCCCGCTTCACTGTGAACTGATCACTCACAGTGGCTCTCTCCCGTCTGCAGTATCTTAAGCAAATGGCAACTGAATTTGGCCAGCATAGTATACCTGTATATAATGTTTGTGAGTATGGATTAACTGTTTTCTGTTGTGTTTGTCTTGTAACTTCTTTGGGGAACTCCAAAACTGGGCACCCTAGTGTCACATGCTGGCAGCCATGTGGTGATCCAGGAGAGATCACAAAACGCTAAAGTCTTGGGTGGCACATTTTGTCTTTTTGTGCACGGAGTTCTCCTGCCCTTTGCTATCACTGTTTGCTGTGTAATTGCTTGCTGTGAAACTGTTTATTATAGAAATAGAACTGTTTTATTATAAGGATAGGATTGTTTATTGTAAAATAAAGGGTTTATTGATTAAGCAAACCCCCAGAATCATCACTGTCTTGCTTAACCCCCCCGTATCCCAAACTGAACCTATCAGAGAGTTTTTTCTCTCAGTTT
>NW_027131373.1:0-23548 GCF_026122565.2 Emydura macquarii macquarii | reverse complement strand
TAAAGACTTTAAAGGGCCACAGAACTCTCGTTGTTATTGCCATATTGGCTTTGATAAGAAAAGCTCAAAGGATAGAAGCATCTACGTTGTTTTTGGCAACGAGAGTTCTGTGGCCATTTAAAGACTTTAGTCTTTAAAGGGCCCAGAACTCTCGTTGTTTTTGCCATATTGGCTTTGATAAGAAAAGCTCAAAGGATAGAAGCATCTACGTTGTTTTTGACACAGAACTCTCGTTGTTTTTGCCATATTGGCTTTGATAAGAAAAGCTCAAAGGATAGAAGCATCTACGTTGTTTTTGACACAGAACTCTCGTTGTTTTTGCCATATTGGCTTTTTAAAGACTTTAGTTGTTTAAAGGGCCACAGAACTCTCGTTGTTTTTGCCGTATTGGCTTTGATAAGAAAAGCTCAAAGGATAGAAGCATCTACGTTGTTTTTGACAACAAGCATTCTGTGCCCCTTTAAAGACTTTAGCCTTTAAAGGGCCACAGAACTCTCGTTGTTTTTGCCATATTGGCTTTGATAAGAAAAGCTCACAGGATAGAAGCATCTACGTTGTTTTTGGCCACAGAACTCTCGTTGTTTTTGCCATATTGGCTTTGATAAGAAAAGCTCAAAGGATAGAAGCATCTACGTTGTTTTTGGCAACGAGAGTTCTGTGGCCCTTTAAAGACTTTAGTCTTTAAAGGGCCACAGAACTCTCGTTGTTTTTGCCATTTGGCTTTGATAAGAAAAGCTCAAAGGATAGAAGCATCTACGTTGTTTTTGACACAGAACTCTCGTTGTTTTTGCCATATTGGCTTTGATAAGAAAAGCTCAAAGGATAGAAGCATCTACGTTGTTTTTGGCAACGAGAGTTCTGTGGCCCTTTAAAGACTAAAGGCTTTAAAGGGCCACAGAACTCTCGTTGTTTTTGCCATATTGGCTTTGATAAGAAAAGCTCAAAGGATAGAAGCATCTACGTTGTTTTTGGCAACGAGAGTTCTGTGGCCATTTAAAGACTTTAGTCTTTAAAGGGCCCAGAACTCTCGTTGTTTTTGCCATATTAAAGGGCCACAGAACTCTCGTTGTTTTTGCCATATTGGCTTTGATAAGAAAAGCTCAAAGGATAGAAGCATCTACGTTGTTTTTGGCAACGAGAGTTCTGTGGCCCTTTAAAGACTTTAGTCTTTAAAGGGCCACAGAACTCTCGTTGTTTTTGCCATATTGGCTTTGATAAGAAAAGCTCAAAGGATAGAAGCATCTACGTTGTTTTTGCAACGAGAGTTCTGTGGCCCTTTAAAGACTTTAGTTTAGTTGTTTTTGGCCACAGAACTCTCGTTGTTTTTGCCATATTGGCTTTGATAAGAAAAGCTCAAAGGATAGAAGCATCTACGTTGTTTTTGGCAACAGAACTCTTTGACTTTTGTCTTTAAAGGGCCAAAGGATAGAAGCATCTACGTTGTTTTTGCCATATTGGCTTTGATAAGAAAAGCTCAAAGGATAGAAGCATCTACGTTGTTTTTGGCCACAGAACTCTCGTTGTTTTTGCCATATTGGCTTTGATAAGAAAAGCTCAAAGGATAGAAGCATCTACGTTGTTTCTGGCAACGAGAGTTCTGTGGCCCTTTAAAGACTTTAGTCTTTAAAGGGCCACAGAACTGTCGTTTTTTTGCCATATTGGCTTTGATAAGAAAAGCTCAAAGGATAGAAGCATCTACGTTGTTTTTGGCCACAGAACTCTCGTTGTTTTTGCCATATTGGCTTTGATAAGAAAAGCTCAAAGGATAGAAGCATCTACGTTGTTTTGGCAACGAGAGTTCTACGAGAGTTGTGGCCCTTTAAAGACTTTAGTCTTTAAAGGGCCACAGAACTCTCGTTGTTTTTGCCATATTGGCTTTGATAAGAAAAGCTCAAAGGATAGAAGCATCTACGTTGTTTTTGGCCACAGAACTCTCGTTGTTTTTGCCATATTGGCTTTGATAAGAAAAGCTCAAAGGATAGAAGCATCTACGTTGTTTTTGGCAACGAGAGTTCTGTGGCCCTTTAAAGACTTTAGTCTTTAAAGGGCCACAGAACTGTCGTTTTTTTGCCATATTGGCTTTGATAAGAAAAGCTCAAAGGATAGAAGCATCTACGTTGTTTTTGGCCACAGAACTCTCGTTGTTTTTGCCATATTGGCTTTGATAAGAAAAGCTCAAAGGATAGAAGCATCTACGTTGTTTTTGGCAACGAGAGTTCTGTGGCCCTTTAAAGACTTTAGTTTTTAAAGGGCCACAGAACTGTCGTTTTTTTGCCATATTGGCTTTGATAAGAAAAGCTCAAAGGATAGAAGCATGTACGTTGTTTTTGGCACAGAACTCTCGTTGTTTTTGCCATATTGGCTTTGATAAGAAAAGATCAAAGGATAGAAGCATCTACGTTGTTTTTGGCACAGAACTCTCGTTGTTTTTGCCATATTGGCTTTGATAAGAAAAGCTCAAAGGATAGAAGCATCTATGTTGTTTTTGACACAGAACTCTCGTTGTTTTTGCCATATTGGCTTTGATAAGAAAAGCTCAAAGGATAGAAGCATCTACGTTGTTTTTGGCAACGAGAGTTCTGTGGCCCTTTAAAGACTAAAGGCTTTAAAGGGCCACAGAACTCTCGTTGTTATTGCCATATTGGCTTTGATAAGAAAAGCTCAAAGGATAGAAGCATCTACGTTGTTTTTGGCAACGAGAGTTCTGTGGCCATTTAAAGACTTTAGTCTTTAAAGGGCCCCAGAACTCTCGTTGTTTTTGCCATATTGGCTTTGATAAGAAAAGCTCAAAGGATAGAAGCATCTACGTTGTTTTTGGCAACGAGAGTTCTGTGGCCCTTTAAAGACTTTAGTCTTTAAATGGCCACAGAACTCTCGTTGTTTTTGCCATATTGGCTTTGATAAGAAAAGCTCAAAGGATAGAAGCATCTACGTTGTTTTTGGCCACAGAACTCTCGTTGTTTTTGCCATATTGGCTTTGATAAGAAAAGCTCAAAGGATAGAAGCATCTACGTTGTTTATGGAGTTCACTTTAGAAAGGGCTCTCGTTGTTTTTGCCATATTGGCTTTGATAAGAAAAGCTCAAAGGATAGAAGCATCTACGTTGTTTTTGGCAACGAGAGTTCTGTGGCCCTTTAAAGACTTTAGGCTTTAAAGGGCCACAGAACTCTCGTTCTTTTTTCCATATTGGGGTTGATAAGAAAAGCTCAAAGGATAGAAGCATCTACGTTGTTTTTGACTTTAGCTTTAAAGGGCACAGAACTCTCGTTGTTTTTGCCATATTGGCTTTGATAAGAAAAGCTCAAAGGATAGAAGCATCTACGTTGTTTTGGCAACGAGAGTTCTGTGGCCCTTTAAAGACTTTAGTCTTTAAAGGGCCACAGAACTCTCGTTGTTTTTGCCATATTGGCTTTGATAAGAAAAGCTCAAAGGATAGAAGCATCTACGTTGTTTTTGGCAACGAGAGTTCTGTGGCCCTTTAAAGACTTTAGTCTTTAAAGGGCCACAGAACTCTCGTTGTTTTTGCCATTTGGCTTTGATAAGAAAAGCTCAAATGATAGAAGCATCTACGTTGTTTTTGGCCACAGAACTCTCGTTGTTTTTGCCATATTGGCTTTGATAAGAAAAGCTCAAAGGATAGAAGCATCTACGTTGTTTTTGGCAACGAGAGTTCTGTGGCCCTTTAAAGACTTTAGTCTTTAAAGGGCCACAGAACTCTCGTTGTTTTTGCCATATTGGCTTTGATAAGAAAAGCTCAAAGGATAGAAGCATCTACGTTGTTTTTGGCAACAGAGAGTTCTGTGGCCCTTTGAAAGACTTTAGTCTTTAGTCTTTAAAGGGCCACAGAACTCTCGTTGTTTTTGCCATTTGGCTTTGATAAGAAAAGCTCAAAGGATAGAAGCATCTACGTTGTTTTTGACACAGAACTCTCGTTGTTTTTGCCATATTGGCTTTGATAAGAAAAGCTCAAAGGATAGAAGCATCTACGTTGTTTTTGGCAACGAGAGTTCTGTGGCCCTTTAAAGACTTTAAAGTCTTTAAAGGGCCACAGAACTCTCGTTGTTTTTGCCATATTGGCTTTGATAAGAAAAGCTCAAAGGATAGAAGCATCTACGTTGTTTTTGACACAGAACTCTCGTTGTTTTTGCCATATTGGCTTTGATAAGAAAAGCTCAAAGGATAGAAGCACGTTGTTTTTGGCAACGTTTTAAAGACTTTAGTCTTTAAAGGGCCACAGAACTCTCGTTGTTTTTGCCATATTGGCTTTGATAAGAAAAGCTCAAAGGATAGAAGCATCTACGTTGTTTTTGGCAACGAGAGTTCTGTGGCCCTTTAAAGACTTTAGTCTTTAAAGGGCCACAGAACTCTCGTTGTTTTTGCCATATTGGCTTTGATAAGAAAAGCTCAAAGGATAGAAGCATCTACGTTGTTTTTGGCAACGAGAGTTCTGTGGCCCTTTAAAGACTTTAGTCTTTAAAGGGCCACAGAACTCTCGTTGTTTTTGCCATATTGGCTTTGATAAGAAAAGCTCAAAGGATAGAAGCATCTACGTTGTTTTTGGCACAGAACTCTCGTTGTTTTTGCCATATTGGCTTTGATAAGAAAGCTCAAAGGATAGAAGCATCTTGTTTTTTGGCAAGAAACGTTGTTTTTTTTTGCCATATTGGCTTTGATAAGAAAAGCTCAAAGGATAGAAGCATCTACGTTGTTTTTGGCAACGAGAGTTCTGTGGCCCTTTAAAGACTTTAGTCTTTAAAGGGCCACAGAACTCTCGTTGTTTTTGCCATATTGGCTTTGATAAGAAAAGCTCAAAGGATAGAAGCATCTACGTTGTTTTTGGCCACAGAACTCTCGTTGTTTTTGCCTCGCCATATTGGCTTTGATAAGAAAAGCTCAAAGGATAGAAGCATCTACGTTGTTTTTGGCAACGAGAGTTCTGTGGCCCTTTAAAGACTTTAGTCTTTAAAGGGCCACAGAACTGTCGTTTTTTTGCCATATTGGCTTTGATAAGAAAAGCTCAAAGGATAGAAGCATCTACGTTGTTTTTGGCCACAGAACTCTCGTTGTTTTTGCCATATTGGCTTTGATAAGAAAAGCTCAAAGGATAGAAGCATCTACGTTGTTTTGGCAACGAGAGTTCTGTGGCCCTTTAAAGACTTTAGTCTTTAAAGGGCCACAGAACTCTCGTTTTTTTGCCATATTGGCTTTGATAAGAAAAGCTCAAAGGATAGAAGCATCTACGTTGTTTTTGGCCACAGAACTCTCGTTGTTTTTGCCATATTGGCTTTGATAAGAAAAGCTCAAAGGATAGAAGCATCTACGTTGTGTTTGGCAACGAGAGTGCTGTGGCCCTTTCAAGACTTTAGTCTTTAAAGGGCCACAGAACTGTCGTTTTTTTGCCATATTGGCTTTGATAAGAAAAGCTCAAAGGATAGAAGCATGTACGTTGTTTTTGGCACAGAACTCTCGTTGTTTTTGCCATATTGGCTTTGATAAGAAAAGATCAAAGGATAGAAGCATCTACGTTGTTTTTGGCACAGAACTCTCGTTGTTTTTGCCATATTGGCTTTGATAAGAAAAGCTCAAAGGATAGAAGCATCTACGTTGTTTTTGGCACAGAACTCTCGTTGTTTTTGCCATATTGGCTTTGATAAGAAAAGCTCAAAGGATAGAAGCATCTACGTTGTTTTTTCTGTGGCCCTTTAAAGACTTTAGTTCTCGTTGTTTTTGCCATATTGGCTTTGATAAGAAAAGCTCAAAGGATAGAAGCATCTACGTTGACTTTACTTTAAAGGGCCACAGAACTCTCGTTGTTTTTGCCATATTGGCTTTGATAAGAAAAGCTCAAAGGATAGAAGCATCTACGTTGTTTTTGGCAACGAGAGTTCTGTGGCCCTTTAAAGCTTTAAAGGGCCACAGAACTTGTTTTTGCCATTTAAAGACTTTAGCTCAAAGGGCCACAGAACTCTCGTTGTTTTTGCCATATTGGCTTTGATAAGAAAAGCTCAAAGGATAGAAGCATCTACGTTGTTTTTGGCAACGAGAGTTCTGTGGCCCTTTAAAGACTAAAGTCTTTAAAGGGCCACAGAACTCTCGTTGTTTTTGCCATATTGGCTTTGATAAGAAAAGCTCAAAGGATAGAAGCATCTACGTTGTTTTTGGCAACGAGAGTTCTGTTGCCCTTTAAAGACTTTAGTTTTAAAGAGCCACAGAACTCTCGTTGTTTTTGCCATATTGGCTTTGATAAGAAAAGCTCAAAGGATAGAAGCATCTACGTTGTTTTTGGCACAGAACTCTCGTTGTTTTTGCCATATTGGCTTTGATAAGAAAAGCTCAAAGGATAGAAGCATCTACGTTGTTTTTGGCACAGAACTCTCGTTGTTTTTGCCATATTGGCTTTGATAAGAAAAGCTCAAAGGATAGAAGCATCTACGTTTTGTTTTTGACACAGAACTCTCGTTGTTTTTGCCATATTGGCTTTGATAAGAAAAGCTCAAAGGATAGAAGCATCTACGTTGTTTTTGGCAACGAGAGTTTGTGGCCCTTTAAAGACTAAAGCTTTAAAGGGCCACAGAACTCTCGTTGTTTTTGCCATATTGGCTTTGATAAGAAAAGCTCAAAGGATAGAAGCATCTACGTTGTTTTTGGCAACGAGAGTTCTGTGGCCATTTAAAGACTTTAGTCTTTAAAGGGCCACAGAACTCTCGTTGTTTTTGCCATAATGGCTTTGATAAGAAAAGCTCAAAGGATAGAAGCATCTACGTTGTTTTTGGCAACAGAACTTCTTGTTTTTGCCATATTGGCTTTAAAGACTTTAGTCTTTAAAGGGCCACAGAACTCTCGTTGTTTTTGCCATATTGGCTTTGATAAGAAAAGCTCAAAGGATAGAAGCATCTACGTTGTTTTTGGCCACAGAACTCTCGTTGTTTTTGCCATATTGGCTTTGATAAGAAAAGCTCAAAGGATAGAAGCATCTACGTTGTTTTTGGCAACGAGAGTTCTGTGGCCCTTTAAAGACTTTAGTCTTTAAAGGGCCACAGAACTGTCGTTTTTTTGCCATATTGGCTTTGATAAGAAAAGCTCAAAGGATAGAAGCATCTACGTTGTTTTTGGCCACAGAACTCTCGTTGTTTTTGCCATATTGGCTTTGATAAGAAAAGCTCAAAGGATAGAAGCATCTACGTTGTTTTTGGCAACGAGAGTTCTGTGGCCCTTTAAACACTTTAGGCTTTAAAGGGCCACAGAACTCTCGTTGTTTTTGCCATATTGGCTTTGATAAGAAAAGCTCAAAGGATAGAAGCATCTACGTTGTTTTTGGCAACAAGAGTTCTGTGGCTCTTTAAAGACTTTAGTCTTTAAAGGGCCACAGAACTCTCGTTGTTTTTGCCATATTGGCTTTGATAAGAAAAGCTCAAAGGATAGAAGCATCTACGTTGTTTTTGACACAGAACTCTCGTTGTTTTTGCCATATTGGCTTTGATAAGAAAAGCTCAAAGGATAGAAGCATCTACGTTGTTTTTGGCAACGAGAGTTCTGTGGCCCTTTAAAGACTTTAGTCTTTAAAGGGCCACAGAACTCTCGTTGTTTTTGCCATATTGGCTTTGATAAGAAAAGCTCAAAGGATAGAAGCATCTACGTTGTTTTTGGCAACAAGAGTTCTGTGGCCCTTTAAAGACTTTAGTCTTTAAAGGGCCACAGAACTCTCGTTGTTTTTGCCATTTGGCTTTGATAAGAAAAGCTCAAAGGATAGAAGCATCTACGTTGTTTTTGACACAGAACTCTCGTTGTTTTTGCCATATTGGCTTTGATAAGAAAAGCTCAAAGGATAGAAGCATCTACGTTGTTTTTGGCAACGAGAGTTCTGTGGCCCTTTAAAGACTAAAGTCTTTAAAGGGCCACAGAACTCTCGTTGTTTTTGCCATATTGGCTTTGATAAGAAAAGCTCAAAGGATAGAAGCATCTACGTTGTTTTTGGCAACGAGAGTTCTGTGGCCCTTTAAAGACTTTAGTCTTTAAAGGGCCACAGAACTCTCGTTGTTTTTGCCATATTGGCTTTGATAAGAAAAGCTCAAAGGATAGAAGCATCTACGTTGTTTTTGGCAACGAGAGTTTTGTGGCCCTTTAAAGACTTTAGTCTTTAAAGGGCCACAGAACTCTCGTTGTTTTTGCCATATTGGCTTTGATAAGAAAAGCTCAAAGGATAGAAGCATCTACGTTGTTTTTGGCAACGAGAACTCTGTGGCCCTTTAAAGACTAAAGTCTTTAAAGGGCCACAGAACTCTCGTTGTTTTTGCCATATTGGCTTTGATAAGAAAAGCTCAAAGGATAGAAGCATCTACGTTGTTTTTGGCCACAGAACTCTCGTTGTTTTTGCCATATTGGCTTTGATAAGAAAAGCTCAAAGGATAGAAGCATCTACGTTGTTTCTGGCAACGAGAGTTCTGTGGCCCTTTAAAGACTTTAGTCTTTAAAGGGCCACAGAACTGTCGTTTTTTTGCCATATTGGCTTTGATAAGAAAAGCTCAAAGGATAGAAGCATCTACGTTGTTTTTGGCCACAGAACTCTCGTTGTTTTTGCCATATTGGCTTTGATAAGAAAAGCTCAAAGGATAGAAGCATCTACGTTGTTTTTGGCAACGAGAGTTCTGTGGCCCTTTAAAGACTTTAGTCTTTAAAGGGCCACAGAACTGTCGTTTTTTTGCCATATTGGCTTTGATAAGAAAAGCTCAAAGGATAGAAGCATCTACGTTGTTTTTGGCCACAGAACTCTCGTTGTTTTTGCCATATTGGCTTTGATAAGAAAAGCTCAAAGGATAGAAGCATCTACGTTGTTTCTGGCAACGAGAGCTTTGTAAGGCCCTTTAAAGACTTTAGTCTTTAAAGGGCCACAGAACTGTCGTTTTTTTTGCCATATTGGCTTTGATAAGAAAAGCTCAAAGGATAGAAGCATCTACGTTGTTTTTGGCCACAGAACTCTCGTTGTTTTTGCCATATTGGCTTTGATAAGAAAAGCTCAAAGGATAGAAGCATCTACGTTGTTTTTGGCAACGAGAGTTCTGTGGCCCTTTAAAGACTTTAGTTTTTAAAGGGCCACAGAACTGTCGTTTTTTTGCCATATTGGCTTTGATAAGAAAAGCTCAAAGGATAGAAGCATGTACGTTGTTTTTGGCACAGAACTCTCGTTGTTTTTGCCATATTGGCTTTGATAAGAAAAGATCAAAGGATAGAAGCATCTACGTTGTTTTTGACACAGAACTCAACGAGAGTTCTGTGGCACTTTAAAGACTAAAGTCTTTAAAGGGCCGCAGAACTCTCGTTGTTTTTGCCATATTGGCTTTGATAAGAAAAGCTCAAAGGATAGAAGCATCTACGTTGTTTTTGGCAACGAGAGTTCTGTGGCCCTATAAAGACTAAAGTCTTTAAAGGGTCACAGAACTCTCGTTGTTTTTGACATATTGGCTTTGATAAGAAAAGCTCAAAGGATAGAAGCATCTACGTTGTTTTGCAACGAGAGTTCTGTGGCCCATTAAAGACTTTAGTCTTTAAAGCGCCACAGAACTCTCGTTGTTTTTGCCATATTGGCTTTGATAAGAAAAGCTCAAAGGATAGAAGCATCTACGTTGTTTTTGGCAACGAGAGTTCTGTGGCCTTTAAAGACTAAAGTCTTTAAAGGGCCGAAGAACTCTCGTTGTTTTTGCCATATTGGCTTTGATAAGAAAAGCTCAAAGGATAGAAGCATCTTCATTGTTTTTGGCCACAGAACTCTCGTTGTTTTTGCCATATTGGCTTTGATAAGAATAGCTCAAAGGATAGAAGCATCTACGTTGTTTTTGCCATATTGGCTTTGATAAAAAAAGCTCAAAGGATAGAAGTATCTACGTTGTTTTTGGCAATGAGAGTTCTGTGGCCCTTTAAAGACTAAAGTCTTTAAAGGGCCACAGAAGTCTCGTTGTTTTTGCCATATTGGCTTTGATAAGAAAAGCTCAAAGGATAGAAGCATCTACGTTGTTTTTGGCAACGAGAGTTCTGTGGCCCTTTAAAGACTAAAGTCTTTAAAGGGCCACAGAACTCTCGTTGTTTTTGCCATATTGGCTTTGATAAGAAAAGCTCAAAGGATAGAAGCATCTACGTTGTTTTTGCCATATTGGCTTTGATAAGAAAATCTCAAAGGATAGAAGCATCTTCGTTGTTTTTGGCCACATAACGGTCTTTGTTTTGTCATATTGGCTTTGATAAGAAAAGCTCAAAGGATAGAAGCATCTACGTTGTTTTTGGAAACGAGAGTTCTGTGGCCATTTAAAGACTTTAGTCTTTAAAGGGCCACAGAACTCTCGTTGTTTTTGCCATATTGGCTTTGATAAGAAAAGCTCAAAGGATAGAAGCATCTACGTTGTTTTTGGCACAGAACTCTCGTTGTTTTTGCCATATTGGCTTTGATAAAAAAGCTCAAAGGATAGAAGCATCTACGTTGTTTTTGGCAACGAGAGTTGTGCCCTTTAAAGACTAAAGTCTTTAAAGGGCCACAGAACTCTCGTTGTTTTTGCCATATTGGCTTTGATAAGAAAAGCTCAAAGGATAGAAGTATCTACGTTGTTTTTGGCAACGAGAGTTCTGTGGCCCTTTAAAGACTAAAGTATTTAAAGGGCCACAGAAGTCTCGTTGTTTTTGCCATATTGGCTTTGATAAGAAAAGCTCAAAAGATAGAAGCATCTACGTTGTTTTTGGCACAGAACTCTCGTTGTTTTTGCCATATTGGCTTTGATAAGAAAAGCTCAAAGGATAGAAGAATCTACGTTGTTTTTGGCACAGAACTCTCGTTGTTTTTGCCATATTGGCTTTGATAAGAAAAGCTCAAAGGATAGAAGCATCTACGTTGTTTTTGGCAACGAGAGTTCTGTGGCCCTCTAAAGACTAAAGTCTTTAAATGGCCACAGAACTCTCGTTGTTTTTGCCATATTGGCTTTGATAAGAAAAGCTCAAAGGATAGAAGCATCTACGTTGTTTTTGGCAACGAGAGTTCTGTGGTCCTCTAAAGACTAAAGTCTTTAAAGGGCCGCAGAACTCTCGTTGTTTTTGCCATATTGGCTTTGATAAGAAAAGCTCAAAGGATAGAAGCATCTACGTTGTTTTTGGCAACGAGAGTTCTGTGGCACTTTAAAGACTAAAGTCTTTAAAGGGCCACAGAACTGTCGTTGTTTTTGCCATATTGTCTTTGATAAGAAAAGCTCAAAGGATAGAAGCATCTACTACGTTGTTATTGGCCACATAACTCTCGTTGTTTTTGCCATATTGGCTTTGATAAGAAAAGCTCAAAGGATAGAAGCATCTACGTTGTTTTTGGCAATGAGAGTTCTGTGGCCCTCTAAAGACTAAAGTCTTTAAAGGGCCACAGAACTCTCGTTGTTTTTGCCATATTGGCTTTGATAAGAAAAGCTCAAAGGATAGAAGCATCTACGTTGTTTTTGGCAACGAGAGTTCTGTGGCCCTTTAAAGACTAAAGTCTTTAAGGGGCCACAAAACTCTCGTTGTTTTTGCCATATTGGCTTTGATAAGAAAAGCTCAAAGGATAGAAGCATCTACGTTGTTTTTGGCATCGAGAGTTCTGTGGCCCTTGAAGACTAAAGTCTTTAAAGGGCCACAGAACTCTCGTTGTTTTTGCCATATTGGCTTTGATAAGAAAAGCTCAAAGGATAGAAGCATCTACGTTGTTTTTGGCAACAGAACTGTCATTGTTTTGTCATATTGGCTTTGATAAGAAAAGCTCAAAGGATAGAAGCATCTACGTTGTTTTTGGCAACGAGAGTTCTGTGGCCCTCTAAAGACTAAAATCTTTAAAGGGCCACAGAACTCTCGTTGTTTTTGCCATATTGGCTTTGATAAGAAAAGCTCAAATGATAGAAGCATCTACGTTGTTTTTGGCAACGAGAGTTCTGTGGCACTTTAAAGACTAAAGTCTTTAAAGGGCCACAGAACTCTCGTTGTTTTTGCCATATTGGCTTTGATAAGAAAAGCTCAAAGGATAGAAGCATCTACGTTGTTTTTGGCAACAAGAGTTCTGTGGCCCTTTAAAGACTTTAGTCTTTAAGGGCCACAGAACTCTCGTTTTTTTGCCATATTGGCTTTGATAAGAAAAGCTCAAAGGATAGAAGCATCTACGTTGTTTTTGGCCACAGAACTCTCGTTGTTTTGTCATATTGGCTTTGATAAGAAAAGCTCAAAGGATAGAAGCATCTACGTTGTTTTTGACAACGAGAGTTCTGTGGCCCTTTAAAGACTAAAGTCTTTAAAGGGCCGCAGAACTCTCGTTGTTTTTGCCATATTGGCTTTGATAAGAAAAGCTCAAAGGATAGAAGCATCTACGTTGTTTTTGGAACAGAACTCTCGTTGTTTTTGCAATATTGGCTTTGATAAGAAAAGCTCAAAGGATAGAAGCATCTTCATTGTTTTTGGCCACAGAACTCTCGTTGTTTTTGCCATATTGGCTTTGATAAGAAAAGCTCAAAGGATAGAAGCATCTACGTTGTTTTTGGCAACGAGAGTTCTGTGGCCCTCTAAAGACAAAAGTCTTTAAAGGGCCACAGAACTCTCGTTGTTTTTGCCATATTGGCTTTGATAAGAAAAGCTCAAAGGATAGAAGCATCTACGTTGTTTTTGGCAACGAGAGTTCTGTGTCCCTCTAAAGACTAAAGTCTTTAAAGGGCCGCAGAGCTCTCGTTGTTTTTGCCGTATTGGCTTTGATAAGAATAGCTCAAAGGATAGAAGCATCTACGTTGTTTTTGCCATATTGGCTTTGATAAGAAAAGCTCAAAGGATAGAAGCATCTACGTTGTTTTTGGCAACGAGAGTTCTGTGGCCCTTTAAAGACTAAAGTCTTTAAAGGGCCACAGAACTCTCGTTGTTTTTGCCATATTGGCTTTGATAAGAAACGCACAAAGGATAGACTCAGCTACGTTGTGTTTGGCCACAGAAAAGTCTCTTTGTTTTGTCATATTGGCTTTGATAAGAAAAGCTCAAAGGATAGAAGCATCTACGTTGTTTTTGGCACAGAACTCTCGTTGTTTTTGCCATATTGGCTTTGATAAGAAAAGCTCAAAGGATAGAAGCATCTACGTTGTTTTTGGCACAGAACTCTCGTTGTTTTTGCCATATTGGCTTTGATAAGAAAAGCTCAAAGGATAGAAGCATCTACGTTGTTTTTGGCAACGAGAGTTCTGTGGCCCTCTAAAGACTAAAGTCTTTAAAGGGCCACAGAACTCTCGTTGTTTTTGCCATATTGGCTTTGATAAGAAAAGCTCAAAGGATAGAAGCATCTACGTTGTTTTTGGCAACGAGAACTCTCTGTGGCCATTTAAAGACTAAAGTCTTTAAAGGGCCGTAGAACTCTCGTTGTTTTTGCCATATTGGCTTTGATAAGAAAAGCTCAAAGGATAGAAGCATCTACGTTGTTTTTGCCATATTGGCTTTGATAAAAAAAGCTCAAAGGATAGAAGTATCTACGTTGTTTTTGGCAACGAGAGTTCTGTGGCCCTTTAAAGACTAAAGTCTTTAAAGGGCCACAGAAGTCTCGTTGTTTTTGCCATATTGGCTTTGATAAGAAAAGCTCAAAGGATAGAAGCATCTACGTTGTTTTTGGCAACGAGAGTTCTGGGCCCTTTAAAGACTAAAGTCTTTAAAGGGCCGCAGAACTGTCGTTGTTTTTGCCATATTGGCTTTGATAAGAAAAGCTCAAAGGATAGAATCATCTACGTTGTTTTTGCCATATTGTCTTTGATAAAAAAGCTCAAAGGATAGAAGTATCTACGTTGTTTTTGGCTTTGAAAGAAAAGTCTCAAAGAGAAGTTCTGTTTTAAAGACTAAAGTCTTTAAAGGGCCACAGAAGTCTCGTTGTTTTTGCCATATTGGCTTTGATAAGAAAAGCTCAAATGATAGAAGCATCTACGTTGTTTTTGGCACAGAACTCTCGTTGTTTTTGCCATATTGGCTTTGATAAGAAAAGCTCAAAGGATAGAAGAATCTACGTTGTTTTTGGCACAGAACTCTCGTTGTTTTTGCCATATTGGCTTTGATAAGAAAAGCTCAAAGGATAGAAGCATCTACGTTGTTTTTGGCAACGAGAGTTCTGTGGCCCTTAAAGACTAAAGTCTTTAAATGGCCACAGAACTCTCGTTGTTTTTGCCATATTGGCTTTGATAAGAAAAGCTCAAAGGATAGAAGCATCTACGTTGTTTTTGGCAACGAGAGTTCTGTGTCCTCTAAAGACTAAAGTCTTTAAAGGGCCACAGACCTCTCGTTGTTTTTGCCATATTGGCTTTGATAAGAAAAGCTCAAAGGATAGAAGCATCTACGTTGTTATTGGCAACGAGAGTTCTGTGGCCCTTTAAAGACTTTAGTCTTTAAAGGGCCACAGAACTCTCGTTGTTTTTGCCATATTGGCTTTGATAAGAAAAGCTCAAAGGATAGAAGCATCTACGTTGTTTTTGGCACAGAACTCTCGTTGTTTTTGCCATATTGGCTTTGATAAGAAAAGCTCAAAGGATAGAAGCATCTACGTTGTTTTTGGCAACGAGAGTTGTGTTGTTTTTGCCCTATTGGCTAAAGACTCAAAGTCTTTAAAGGGCCGCAGAACTCTCGTTGTTTTTGCCATATTGGCTTTGATAAGAATAGCTCAAAGGATAGAAGCATCTACGTTGTTTTTGCCATATTGGCTTTGATAAAAAAGCTCAAAGGATAGAAGTATCTACGTTGTTTTTGGCAACGAGAGTTCTGTGGCCCTTTAAAGACTAAAGTCTTTAAAGGGCCACAGAAGTCTCGTTGTTTTTGCCATATTGGCTTTGATAAGAAAAGCTCAAAGGATAGAAGCATCTACGTTGTTTTTGGCACAGAACTCTCGTTGTTTTTGCCATATTGGCTTTGATAAGAAAAGCTCAAAGGATAGAAGAATCTACGTTGTTTTTGGCACAGAACTCTCGTTGTTTTTGCCATATTGGCTTTGATAAGAAAAGCTCAAAGGATAGAAGCATCTACGTTGTTTTTGGCAACGAGAGTTCTGTGGCCCTCTAAAGACTAAAGTCTTTAAATGGCCACAGAACTCTCGTTGTTTTTGCCATATTGGCTTTGATAAGAAAAGCTCAAAGGATAGAAGCATCTACGTTGTTTTTGGCAACGAGAGTTCTGTGGTCCTCTAAAGACTAAAGTCTTTAAAGGGCCGCAGAACTCTCGTTGTTTTTGCCATATTGGCTTTGATAAGAAAAGCTCAAAGGATAGAAGCATCTACGTTGTTTTTGGCAACGAGAGTTCTGTGGCACTTTAAAGACTAAAGTCTTTAAAGGGCCACAGAACTCTCGTTGTTTTTGCCATATTGTCTTTGATAAGAAAAGCTCAAAGGATAGAAGCATCTACGTTGTTATTGGCCACAGAACTCTCGTTGTTTTTGCCATATTGGCTTTGATAAGAAAAGCTCAAAGGATAGAAGCATCTACGTTGTTTTTGGCAACGAGAGTTCTGTGGCCCTTTGAAGACTAAAGTCTTTAAAGGGCCACAGAACTCTCGTTGTTTTTGCCATATTGGCTTTGATAAGAAAAGCTGAAAGGATAGAAGAATCTACGTTGTTTTTGACGACAGAACTGTCATTGTTTTGTCATATTGGCTTTGATAAGAAAAGCTCAAAGGATAGAAGCATCTACGTTGTTTTTGGCAACGAGAGTTCTGTGGCCGTCTAAAGACTAAAATCTTTAAAGGGCCACAGAACTCTCGTTGTTTTTGCCATATTGGCTTTGATAAGAAATGCTCAAATGATAGAAGCATCTATGTTGTTTTTGGCAACGAGAGTTCTGTGGCACTTTAAAGACTAAAGTCTTTAAAGGGCCGCAGAACTCTCGTTGTTTTTGCCATATTGGCTTTGATAAGAATAGCTCAAAGGATAGAAGCATCTACGTTGTTTTTGCCATATTGGCTTTGCTAAAAAAAAAGTTCAAAGGATAGAAGTATCTACGTTGTTTTTGGCAACGAGAGTTCTGTGGCCCTTTAAAGACTAAAGTCTTTAAAGGGCCACAGAAGTCTCGTTGTTTTTGCCATATTGGCTTTGATAAGAAAAGCTCAAAGGATAGAAGCATCTACGTTGTTTTTGGCACAGAACTCTCGTTGTTTTTGCCATATTGGCTTTGATAAGAAAAGCTCAAAGGATAGAAGAATCTACGTTGTTTTTGGCACAGAACTCTCGTTGTTTTTGCCATATTGGCTTTGATAAGAAAAGCTCAAAGGATAGAAGCATCTACGTTGTTTTTGGCAACGAGAGTTCTGTGGCCCTCTAAAGACTAAAGTCTTTAAATGGCCACAGAACTCTCGTTGTTTTTGCCATATTGGCTTTGATAAGAAAAGCTCAAAGGATAGAAGCATCTACGTTGTTTTTGGCAACGAGAGTTCTGTGGTCCTCTAAAGACTAAAGTCTTTAAAGGGCCGCAGAACTCTCGTTGTTTTTGCCATATTGGCTTTGATAAGAAAAGCTCAAAGGATAGAAGCATCTACGTTGTTTTTGGCAACGAGAGTTCTGTGGCACTTCAAAGACTAAAGTCTTTAAAGGGCCACAGAACTCTCGTTGTTTTTGCCATATTGTCTTTGATAAGAAAAGCTCAAAGGATAGAAGCATCTACGTTGTTTTTGGCACAGAACTCTCGTTGTTTTTGCCATATTGGCTTTGATAAGAAAAGCTCAAAGGATAGAAGCATCTACGTTGTTTTTGGCACAGAACTCTCGTTGTTTTTCCCATATTGGCTTTGATAAGAGAAGCTCAAAGGATAGAAGCATCTACGTTGTTTTTGGAAACGAGAGTTCTGTGGCCCTCTAAAGGATAAAGTCTTTAAATGGCCACAGAACTCTCGTTGTTTTTGCCATATTGGCTTTGATAAGAAAAGCTCAAAGGATAGAAGCATCTACGTTGTTTTTGGCAACGAGAGTTCTGTGGCCCTCTAAAGACTAAAGTCTTTAAAGGGCCACAGAACTCTCGTTGTTTTTGCCATATTGGCTTTGATAAGAAAAGCTCAAAGGATAGAAGCATCTACGTTGTTTTTGGCAACGAGAGTTCTGTGGCCCTTTAAAGACTAAAGTCTTTAAAGGGCCGCAGAACTCTCGTTGTTTTTGCCATATTGGCTTTGATAAGAATAGCTCAAAGGATAGAAGCATCTACGTTGTTTTTGGCAACGAGAGTTCTGTGGCCCTCAAAGACTAAAGTCTTTAAAGGGCCACAGAACTCTCGTTGTTTTTGCCATATTGGCTTTGATAAGAAAAGCTCAAAGGATAGAAGCATCTATGTTGTTTTTGGCAACGAGAGTTCTGTGGCCCTCTAAAGACTAAAGTCTTTAAAGGGCCGCAGAACTCTCGTTGTTTTTGCCATATTGGCTTTGATAAGAAAAGCTCAAAGGATAGAAGCATCTACGTTGTTTTTGGCAACGAGAGTTCTGTGGCACTTTAAAGACTAAAGTCTTTAAAGGGCCACAGAACTCTCGTTGTTTTTGCCATATTGGCTTTGATAAGAAAAGCTCAAAGGATAGAAGCATCTATGTTGTTTTTGGCAACGAGACTTCTGTGGCCCTTTAAAGACTAAAGTCTTTAAAGGGCCACAGAACTCTCGTTGTTTTTGCCATATTGGCTTTGATAAGAAAAGCTCAAAGGATAGAAGCATCTACGTTGTTTTTGGCCACAGAACTCTCGTTGTTTTGTCATATTGGCTTTGATAAGAAAAGCTCAAAGGATAGAAGCATCTACGTTGTTTTTGACAACGAGAGTTCTGTGGCCCTTTAAAGACTTTAGTCTTTAAAGGGCCGCAGAACTCTCGTTGTTTTTGCCATATTGGCTTTGATAAGAAAAGCTCAAAGGATAGAAGCATCTACGTTGTTTTTGGCACAGAACTCTCGTTGTTTTTGCCATATTGGCTTTGATAAGAAAAGCTCAAAGGATAGAAGCATCTACGTTGTTTTTGGCAACAAGAGTTCTGTGGCCCTTTAAAGACTTTAGTCTTTAAAGGGCCACAGAACTCTCGTTGTTTTTGCCATATTGGCTTTGATAAGAAAAGCTCAAAGGATAGAAGCATCTACGTTGTTTTTCCCAACGAGCGTTCTGTGGCACTTTAAAGACTAAAGTCTTTAAAGGGCCGAAGAACTCTCGATGTTTTTGCCATATTGGCTTTGATAAGAAAAGCTCTAAGGATAGAAGCATCTTCATTGTTTTTGGCGACAGAACACTCGTTGTTTTTGCCATATTGGGTTTGATAAGAAAAGCTCAAAGGATAGAAGCATCTACGTTGTTTTTGGCAACGAGAGTTCTGTGTCCCTCTAAAGATTAATGTCTTTAAAGGGCGCAGAACTCTCGTTGTTTTTGCCATATTGGCTTTGATAAGAAAAGCTCAAAGGATAGAAGCATCTACGTTGTTTTTGGCAACGAGAGTTCTGTGGCCCTTTAAGACTAAAGTATTTAAAGGGCCAGAGAACTCTCGTTGTTTTTGCCATATTGGCTTTGATAAGAAAAGCTCAAAGGATAGAAGCATCTTCATTGTTTTTGGCCACAGAACTCTCGTTGTTTTTGCCATATTGGGTTTGATAAGAAAAGCTCAAAGGATAGAAGCATCTACGTTGTTTTTGGCAACGAGAGTTCTGTGTCCCTCTAAAGACTAAAGTCTTTAAAGGGCCGCAGAACTCTCGTTGTTTTTGCCATATTGGCTTTGATAAGAAAAGCTCAAAGGATAGAAGCATCTACGTTGTTTTTGGCAACGAGAGTTCTGTGGCCCTTTAAAGACTAAAGTCTTTAAAGGGCCACAGAACTCTCGTTGTATTTGCCATATTGGCTTTGATAAGAAAAGCTCAAAGGATAGAAGCATCTACGTTGTTATTGGCCACAGAACTCTCGTTGTTTTTGCCATATTGGCTTAGATAAGAAAAGCTCAAAGGATAGAAGCATCTACGTTGTTTTTGGCAACGAGAGTTCTGTGGCCCTTTAAAGACTAAAGTCTTTAAAGGGCCACAGAACTCTCGTTATTTTTGCCATATTGGCTTTGATAAGAAAAGCTCAAAGGGTAGAAGCATCTACGTTGTTTTTGGCAACGAGAGTTCTGTGGCCCTTTAAAGACTTTAGTCTTTAAAGTGCCACAGAACTCTCATTGTTTTTGCCATATTGGCTTTGATAGGAAAAGCTCAAAGGATAGAAGAATCTACGTTGTTTTTGGCCACAGAACTCTCGTTGTTTTGTCACATTGCCTTTGATAAGAAAACCTCAAAGGATAGAACCATCTACGTTGTTTTTGACACCGACAGTTCTGGGGCACTTAAAAGACTAAAGTTTTTAAAGGGCCACAAAACTCTCGTTGTTTTTGCCATATTGGCTTTGATAAGAAATGCTCAAAGGATAGAAGCATCTACGTTGTTTTTGGCAACGAGAGTTCTGTGGCCCTTTAAAGACTAAAGTCTTTAAAGGGCCGCAGAACTCTCGTTGTTTTTGCCATATTGGCTTTGATAAGAAAAGCTCAAAGGATAGAAGCATCTTCATTGTTTTTGGCCACAGAACTCTCGTTGTTTTTGCCATATTGGGTTTGATAAGAAAAGCTCAAAGGATAGAAGCATCTACGTTGTTTTTGGCAACGAGAGTTCTGTGTCCCTCTAAAGACTAAAGTCTTTAAAGGGCCGCAGAACTCTCGTTGTTTTTGCCATATTGGCTTTGATAAGAAAAGCTCAAAGGATAGAAGCATCTACGTTGTTTTTGGCAACGAGAGTTCTGTGGCCCTTTAAAGACTAAAGTCTTTAAAGGGCCACAGAACTCTCGTTGTATTTGCCATATTGGCTTTGATAAGAAAAGCTCAAAGGATAGAAGCATCTACGTTGTTATTGGCCACAGAACTCTCGTTGTTTTTGCCATATTGGCTTAGATAAGAAAAGCTCAAAGGATAGAAGCATCTACGTTGTTTTTGGCAACGAGAGTTCTGTGGCCCTTTAAAGACTAAAGCCTTTAAAGGGCCACAGAACTCTCGTTATTTTTGCCATATTGGCTTTGATAAGAAAAGCTCAAAGGGTAGAAGCATCTACGTTGTTTTTGGCAACGAGAGTTCTGTGGCCCTTTAAAGACTTTAGTCTTTAAAGTGCCACAGAACTCTCATTGTTTTTGCCATATTGGCTTTGATAGGAAAAGCTCAAAGGATAGAAGAATCTACGTTGTTTTTGGCCACAGAACTCTCGTTGTTTTGTCACATTGGCTTTGATAAGAAAAGCTCAAAGGATAGAAGCATCTACGTTGTTTTTGACAACGAGAGTTCTGTGGCACTTTAAAGACTAAAGTTTTTAAAGGGCCACAAAACTCTCGTTGTTTTTGCCATATTGGCTTTGATAAGAAATGCTCAAAGGATAGAAGCATCTACGTTGTTTTTGGCAACGAGAGTTCTGTGGCACATTAAAGACTAAAGTCTTTAAAGGGCCACAGAACTCTCGTTGTTTTTGCCATAATTGCTTTGATAAGAAAAGCTCAAAGGATAGAAGCATCTACGTTGTTTTTGGCACCGAGAGTTCTGTGGCCCTTTAAAGACTAAAGTCTTTAAAGGGCCGCAGAACTCTCGTTGTGTTTGCCATATTGGCTTTGATAAGAAAAGCTCAAAGGATAGAAGCATCTTCATTGTTTTTGGCCACAGAACTCTCGTTGTTTTTGCCATATTGGCTTTGATAAGAAAAGTCAAAGGATAGAAGCATCTACGTTGTTTTTGGCAACGAGAGTTCTGTGTCCCTCTAAAGACTAAAGTCTTTAAAGGGCCACAAAACTCTCGTTGTTTTTGCCATATTGGCTTTGATAAGAAAAGCTCAAAGGATAGAAGCATCTACGTTGTTTTTGGCAACGAGAGTTCTGTGACACTTTAAAGACTAAAGTCTTTAAAGGGCCACATAAGTCTCGCTGTTTTTGCCATATTGGCTTTGATAAGAAAAGCTCAAAGGATAGAAGCATCTACGTTGTTTTTGGCCACAGAACTCTCGTTGTTTTTGCCATATTGGCTTTGATAAGAAAAGCTCAAAGGATAGAAGCATCTACGTTGTTTTTGGCAACGAGAGTTCTGTGGCCCTTTAAAGACTAAAGTCTTTAAGGGGCCACAAAACTCTCGTTGTTTTTGCCATATTGGCTTTGATAAGAAAAGCTCAAAGGATAGAAGCATCTACGTTGTTTTTGGCAACGAGAGTTCTGTGGCCCTTTAAAGACTAAAGTCTTTAAAGGGCCACAGAACTCTCGTTTTTTTTGCCATATTGACTTTGATAAGAAAAGCTCAAAGGATAGAAGCATCTACGTTGTTTTTGGCAACGACAGTTCTGTGGCCCTCTAAAGACTAAAGTCTTTAAAGGGCCACAGAACTCTCGTTGTTTTTGCCATATTGGCTTTGATAAGAATAGCTCAAAGGATAGAAGCATCTACGTTGTTTTTGCCATATTGGCTTTGATAAAAAAAGCTCAAAGGATAGAAGCATCTACGTTGTTTTTGGCAACGAGAGTTCTGTGGCCCTTTAAAGACTAAAGTCTTTAAAGGGCCACAGAAGTCTCGTTGTTTTTGCCATATTGGCTTTGATAAGAAAAGCTCAAATGATAGAAGCATCTACGTTGTTTTTGGCACAGAACTCTCGTTGTTTTTGCCATATTGGCTTTGATAAGAAAAGCTCAAAGGATAGAAGAATCTACGTTGTTTTTGGCACAGAACTCTCGTTGTTTTTGCCATATTGGCTTTGATAAGAAAAGCTCAAAGGATAGAAGCATCTACGTTGTTTTTGGCAACGAGAGTTCTGTGGCCCTCTAAAGACTAAAGTCTTTAAATGGCCACAGAACTCTAGTTGTTTTTGCCATATTGGCTTTGATAAGAAAAGCTCAAAGGATAGAAGCATCTACGTTGTTTTTGGCAACGAGAGTTCTGTGGTCCTCTAAAGACTAAAGTCTTTAAAGGGCCGCAGAAGTCTCGTTGTTTTTGCCATATTGGCTTTGATAAGAAAAGCTCAAAGGATAGAAGCATCTACGTTGTTTTTGGCAACGAGAGTTCTGTGGCCCTTTAAAGACTTTAGTCTTTAAAGGGCCACAGAACTCTCGTTGTTTTTGCCATATTGGCTTTGATAAGAACAGCTCAAAGGATAGAAGCATCTACGTTGTTTTTGGCACAGAACTCTCGTTGTTTTTGCCATATTGGCTTTGATAACAAAAGCTCAAAGGATAGAAGCATCTACGTTGTTTTTGGCAACGAGAGTTGTGTGGCCCTCTAAAGACTAAAGTCTTTAAAGGGCCGCAGAACTCTCGTTGTTTTTGCCATATTGGCTTTGATAAGAATAGCTCAAAGGATAGAAGCATCTACGTTGTTTTTGCCATATTGGCTTTGATAAAAAAAGCTCAAAGGATAGAAGTATCTACGTTGTTTTTGGCAACGAGAGTTCTGTGGCCCTTTAAAGACTAAAGTCTTTAAAGGGCCACAGAAGTCTCGTTGTTTTTGCCATATTGGCTTTGATAAGAAAAGCTCAAAGGATAGAAGCATCTACGTTGTTTTTGGCACAGAACTCTCGTTGTTTTTGCCATATTGGCTTTGATAAGAAAAGCTCAAAGGATAGAAGCATCTACGTTGTTTTTGGCAACGAGAGTTCTGTGGCCCTTTGAAGACTAAAGTCTTTAAAGGGCCACAGAACTCTCGTTGTTTTTGCCATATTGGCTTTGATAAGAAAAGCTCAAAGGATAGAAGAATCTACGTTGTTTTTGACCACAGAACTGTCATTGTTTTGTCATATTGGCTTTGATAAGAAAAGCTCAAAGGATAGAAGCATCTACGTTGTTTTTGGCAACGAGAGTTCTGTGGCCCTCTAAAGACTAAAATCTTTAAAGGGCCACAGAACTCTCGTTGTTTTTGCCATATTGGCTTTGATAAGAAATGCTCAAATGATAGAAGCATCTACGTTGTTTTTGGCAACGAGAGTTCTGTGGCACTTTAAAGACTAAAGTCTTTAAAGGGCCGCAGAACTCTCGTTGTTTTTGCCATATTGGCTTTGATAAGAATAGCTCAAAGGATAGAAGCATCTACGTTGTTTTTGGCACAGAACTCTCGTTGTTTTTGCCATATTGGCTTTGATAAGAAAAGCTCAAAGGATAGAAGACTCTACGTTGTTTTTGGCACAGAACTCTCGTTGTTTTTGCCATATTGGCTTTGATAAGAAAAGCTCAAAGGATAGAAGCATCTACGTTGTTTTTGGCAACGAGAGTTCTGTGGCCCTCTAAAGACTAAAGTCTTTAAGGGGCCACAAAACTCTCGTTGTTTTTGCCATATTGGCTTTGATAAGAAAAGCACAAAGGATAGAAGAATCTACGTTGTTTTTGGCAACGTGAGTTCTGTGTCCTTTTAAAGACTAAAGTCTTTAAAGGGCCACAGAACTCTCGTTGTTTTTGCCATATCGGCTTTGATAGGAAAAGCTCAAAGGATAGAAGAATCTACGTTGTTTTTGGCCACAGAACTCTCGTTGTTTTGTCATATTGGCTTTGATAAGAAAAGCTCAAAGGATAAAAGCATCTAC
>NW_027131372.1:0-2341 GCF_026122565.2 Emydura macquarii macquarii | reverse complement strand
CTTCGCCAGCAGATCACGGGAAGTGATTATTCCCTTCTATTCGGCATTGGTGAAGCCATATTTGGAGTTTTCTGTCCAGTTTTGGGCCCCCCACTACAAAAAGGATGTGGACAAGTTGGAGATAGTCCAGCGGAGGGCAACAAAAATGATTATGGGGCTGGAGCACAAGACTTATGAGGAGAGGCTGAGGGAAACAGGCTAGTTTAGTCTGCAGAAGAGAAGAATGAGGGGGGATTTGATAGCAGCCTTTAACTACCTGAAAGGGGGTTCCAGGAAGGATGGAGCTAAGCTGTTCTCAATGGTAGTAGATGGCAGAGCAAGGAGCAATGATCTCAAGTTGCAGTGGGGGAGGTCCAGGTTGGATATTAGAAAAACGTTTTTCCCTAGGAGGGTGGAGAAGGACTGGAATGCGTTACCTAGGGAGGTGTTGGAATCTCCATAGAATCATAGAATATTAGAATGGGAAGGGACCTCAGGAGGTCATCTAATCCAACCCCCTTCTCAAAGCAGGACTAACCAAGGCTTTGTCAAGCCTCAGTTTAAAAACCTCTAAAGATAGAGATTCCACCACCTCTCTAGGTAACCCATTCCAGTGCTTCCCCAGCCTCCTAGTAAAAAACTTTTTCCTAATGTCCAACCTAGACCTCCCCAAGTGCAACTTGAGACCATTGCTCCTTGTTCTGTCATCTGCCACCACTGAGAACAGCCTAGCCCCATCCTCCCTGGAACCCCCTTTCAGGTAGTTAAAGGCTGCTATCAAATCCCCCTCACTCTTCTCTTTTGCAGACTAAACAAGCCCAGTTCCCTCAGCCTCTCCTCATAGTCCTGTGCTCCAGCCCCCCTAATCATTTTTGTTGCCCTCCGCTGGACTATCTCCAACTTCTCTACATCCTTTAGAGGTTCTTAAGATGAGGCTTGACAAAGCCCTGGCTGGGATGAGTTAACTGAGGTTGGTCCTGCTTTGAGCAGGGAGTTGGACTAGATGACCTCCTGAGGTCCCTTCCAACTCTCATAGTCTGTGATTCTATGATAGCATGAGCAGGTTAGTTCAAATGCCTGTGAGGCCTGTCCGGAGGTTCAGAGAGGTGATTCCAGTTCAGATAAAGCAGCCGCACAGGGTCACATGTACCAAATGTCGCCCACTGGTCTCTGTGTGTTATGAATCCCCTTTTCCCCCAAGTCCCAGAGCCTGTGAGTATGGCACGCCCCTACCAGGGGAGCCTGGCTGTTTAACTCAAGCTGCAGGGAGGGGCACACTCTTCACTGTGGAGGTCCCTGGTGCAACCACAAGGTGTCAGCCAAGATGGTGACCATCATATAAGCTCAAAGGAGGTCCTATTTCTGTATTAATGAGGGGCAGCTGCCGGCCTATCAAGCTGCTGCAGAGCAGGAGTGAGGCCTAAGAGGAGAGCGACTCATTAGTCTAACGGGGGGCAGGTTTCTGCCCACAGAGAATCAGTGAAGTGTGGGGCTAGAAAGGCACTCAAGAGGTCATCTTGTCCAGTCCGCTGCACTCAAGGGAGGACTAAGTATTATCTAGACCAGCCCTGACATGTGTTCGTCTAACCTGCTCTTAAAAATCTCCAGTGATGGAGATTCCACAACCTCCCTGGGCAATTTATTCCAGTGATTAACCACCCTGACAGTTAGGAAGTTTTCTTAATGTCCAACTCAAACCGCCCTTGCTGCAATTTAAGCCCATTGCCTCTTGTCCTGTCCTCAGAGGTAAAGGAGAAAAAAATGTCTCCCTCCTCCTTGCAACAACCTTTTACATACTTGAAAACTGTTATCATGTCCCCACTCCATCTTATCTGGATTGCTTATGTATTTGATTCATTATCTTTCTGGATCCTGAAATTAAACTGACAGGTCTGTAATTCCCCAGGTTGTCCTTATTCCTCCTTTTTATAGATTGGCACTATATTTGTCCTTTTCCAGTGCATCTCCTGTCTTCCATGACTCTCAGAATCATAGAATCATGGAAGATTAGGGTTGGAAATGGACATCAGGAGGCCATCTAGTCCAGTTGTTTTTTCCAAGACAATTGCTCATTGGCTCAGAATATCTCCTCAGTCAGTTCTCTGAATATTCATTATGTATTTCATAAGGCCCTGGTGACTTGAAGACATCCCACTTGTCTAAAGAATTTTTAAATTGTTCTCTTCCTATTTTAGCCTCTGATTCTACCTCCTTTTCACTGCATTCACAAAGTTAGATGTGCAACTGCTATGAAACTTTTGAGTGAAATCATCTCAGACATGCATTCGAGTCCCCTGCACACTTGTGACCTAAGATGCACTGCATGGAGGGTGTGGGATTGAAACTGAGATCGGTAGAGCTG
>NW_027131371.1:0-2380 GCF_026122565.2 Emydura macquarii macquarii | reverse complement strand
AAGGACAACCCAGCATATCGTTAACATTCAGAGCTGGATGGTGGGAGAGTGGCGCATGCCACACTTTGCACCGGGCGGCTTGGCTACCGGAGGGGGCTAAAGCAAATTTTGGGGTGCCTATATACCCTGAAAGGCCACCCAGTGCCACTCCTAACTGATTTTTTGGTCCAGTGGCAATTCTGAAAATTGAAAAAAAAATTGATTTAGACTGAACCAAATCATAAATTTTTGTGAATTTCTAGTGACTCCATTTCAGGTGTGGTCAAGGGGGGAGATTTGAATCTGGGCCGTCCCACAACCCATATGAGTACTCTACTCACTGTCCTAAATATTATACTGGGTGACGAGAGACAGCCCCACCACCTTCTCCCTCATCTCTGATCATTTTTGTGAAAGGCTAAAACTATTATGTCAAATTTGAGAATCATTTTGGGTCAGCTGAACCTGCATTTTCCAGCAAATGAACAATCTGTCTGAAAGATTTCACCTAGCTTTGGTGTGAACCTAGTTCTTTCTTCAGAGAGGACTAAATGGACTTAAAACACAGAGGAGAAGTTGCTTAAGAGTTGTTCCAGTTACTGGAAGATGTTTGTAAACTCTCATCAGACAATGGAAATAAATGCCATTTGTGGTGTAACTATTCCTAGATTTTAAGGCCAAAGAGACCACTGAGATTATCTAGTCTCCCCTTCTGTATCGCACAGTCCCTAGAAACTCACCCAGCAATTTCAACATCAAACCCAATCTTCTGGCTCAACTAGTAACACGCACAGCTGTGCGTAACAGGAGCACAAAAAGGAGAAGAGTTTTCATCATTTTAAGTTCTAGGCTGCGACCCTGTGCTCCTATCCTGTGGCTCGGAAAAGGAAGAAGGGTCTTGTGGGTAACCAGAATTTAGGCAACACACACAAAATTCCAAACTCTGGCACACATTTCCTGTGTGACCTCAGATCTTGACCAGCAGTCAGTGCACAAACCACAGGACCAGCCTCCCAGCTGGTCAGGCTGGATTCTCGCTGTCCCAGAGCTTCCCCCTGCAGTGTGAAGACTCGGGATAGCAAGAAGTCAATTACAGGTGTTTGATTCTCTGGAGCTGGATGATGAACTGACCCTTCACTTGACGAATACCCTGATTATCCTCACACGAATTGCTTGTGTTTTCACACTGTATACAATTGGGTTCATGAAGGGCGGGACCAGCATATAGACATTGCCTAGGAGAATCTGAAATATTGGAGGAGCGTTCTTCACGAATCTATATATCACAGCTAAGGCAACATCTGGTGTGTAGAAGAGAAGGACGACGCAGATGTGGGAGACACAGGTATTCAGGGCCTTGAGGCGCTTCGCGTGGCATGCAGTGCTCAGCACTGATTTAAAGATCATCACATAGGATAGGAGGATGAGCAGCAAGTCCAACACCCCTGCAGAGATTGATATAAAGAAACCATAGATGATGTTGACCTTGATATCCGAACAAGCGATCGTCATGACTTCCTGGTGCAGGCAGAATGAATGGGAGAGGATGCTTTCCTTACAGTATCGATATTGTTTCAGAATAATAGGGAGTGGGAAATTTAGGATAACCCCTCTGAGCACAGACACCAGTCCCATCTTGGCTATTCTTGGCGGGGTTAAGATGGAAGCATATCTCAGCGGGTTACAGATCGCCACAAAGCGGTCAAAGGCCATACACAAGAGCACAGAGGATTCAATGGTCATAAACGAGTGGATGAAGAACACCTGGGCAAAACAGGCATCATGGCAGATCTCCCTAGAGTGAAACCAGTATATGCCCAGTGCCGTTGGTAGGGTGGATAACGATAAGCCAAGGTCTGTAACGGTCAACATGGAAAGGAAAATGTACATGGGCTCATGGAATGAACAGAATGAATGAATTTCCTAATATGGAAATAACGTACATTAAGCAGAAGGGGATGGAAATCCAGACATGGACCTCTTCCAGGCCAGGTATTCCGGTGAGAAGGAAAACAGCAGGTTGGAATTTGGTGTCATTGACAGCTGGCATGGTATCCTGAGGGGGTCCAAGGAGTTTTGAACTTTATTTCCTGAAAGGAAAAGGAAAAAGAGACTAGATAATATTGAAGGAGATATCATTCTGCTCTCAGTGCATGTCTAGAGTCTTCCAGAAGGTCAAGGAAGATCAACAAAAACATACTCTTCGATTTACACACGATGATTACTTGTTCCGTTCATTCCCTCTCAAGCATCTGGCATTGGCCCTATGGAAGACAGGATACTGGGCTTCATGGGCCATTGGTCTGACCCTGTGTGGCCGTTCCTACATTCTCATGTACACCACCGATAGGGAATGCCAGACTGCATCAGACCTGTAGTGCATTTAGCCCCTTTTCCTGTG
>NW_027131370.1:0-2362 GCF_026122565.2 Emydura macquarii macquarii | reverse complement strand
CAGCCGCTGAGCAGACGAGCCATCCTGGATCTGAAACAACCGTCACCAAGAAACCCTCCACGAGAGACAGAGAACAGTCGAGCACTACAGTGGTTGAGACAACAGTTAATCCGAAATCCTCTACAACAGCCACTGAGCAGAGGAGCCATCCTGGATCTGAAACAACCGCCTCCCAGAGGCCCTCTACCACAGCCGCAGAGCACATGAGCGCCACAGTGGTTGAGACAACGGTTAGTCCGAGATCCTCTACTACAGCCACTGAGCAGAGGAGCCATCCTGGATCTGGAAATAAGCACCACCCAGAGGCCCTCCACGACAGCCGCAGAACAGACAAGCGCCCCGGTGGTTGAAACTAGTCCGAGATCCTCTACACCAGCCAGAGATGAGACGAGCCATCCTGGAAGTGTGTCAGGCCACACACAGGCCCTCCACAACAGCTACAGAGCAGACTAGTGCCCCGGTGGTTGGGACAAAGACTACCCAGAGATCGTCTACAACAGCAACAGAGCAGGTGAGCGGCCCCGTATCTCAGTGTCAGCCACACAGAGACCCTCTACGTCAGCCGCAGAAGACACGAGCGTCACCGTGGTTGAGACAACGGTTAGTCCGAGATCCTCTACAACAGCCATTGAGGAGAGGAGCCATCCTGGATCTGAAACAACCGCCACCCAGAAGGCCCTCCACGACAACCGCAGAACAGACTAGCGCTCTGGTGGTTGAGACAACGGTTAGTCCAAGATCCTCTACAACAGCCACTGAGCAGACGAGCCATCCTGGATCTGAAACAACCGTCACCCAGAGGCTCTCTACATAAGCCACAGAACACACGAGTGCCACAGTGGTTGAAACTAGTCCAAGATCCTCTACAGCAGCCAGAGATGAGACGAGCCATCCTGGAAGTGAGTCAATTGCCACACACAGACCCTCCACGACAGCTCCAGAGCAGACGAGTGCCCCGGTGGTTGGGACAAGAACTACCCAGAGATCGTCTACAACAGCAACAGAGCAGGTGAGCGGCCCCATATCTCAGTCATCAGCCACACACAGAGACCCTCGACGACATCCGCAGAGCACACGGCGTCCTCGGTGGTTGTGTCAACAGTTAGTCTGCGATCCTCTACAACAGCACGAGATGAGATGAGCCGTCCTGGAAGTGAGTCAACTACCACACAGGGACCCTCCACCACAGCTACAGAGAAGACGAGTGCCCCGGTGGTTGGGACAACAGCTACCCAGAGATCGTCTACAACAGCAACAGAGCAGGTGAGCGGCCACATATCTCAGTCATCAGCCACCCAGAGATCCTCCATGACAGCCGCAGAACAGACGAGCGCCACGGTGGTTGAGACAACGGTTAGTTCGAGATCCTCTACAACAGCCACTGAGCAGACGAGCCATTCTGGATCTGAAACAACCGTCACCAAGAAACCCTCCACGAGAGACACAGAACAGTCGAGCACTATGGTGGTTGAGACAACGGTTAGTCCGAAATCCTCTACAACATCTGCAGAGCTGACGAGCCATCTTGGAATTAAAACTACCGCCACTCAGATGCCCTCTTCCACAGCCGCAGAAGAGACAAGCACCCGGGTGGTTGAGACAACAGTTAGTCTGAAATCCTCTACAACAGCCACTGAGCAGAGGAGCCATCCTGGATCTGAAACAACCGCCACCCAGAGGCCCTCTACCACAGCCGCAGAGCACACATGAGCGCCACAGTGGTTGAGACAACGGTTAGTCCGAGATCCTCTACAACAGCCACTGAGCAGAGGAGCCATACTGGATCTGAAACAACTGCCACCCAGAGGCCATCTACCACAGCCGCAGAACACACGAGCGCCACCGTGGTTGAGACAACGGTTAGTCCGAGATCCTCTACAACAGCCAATGAGCAGAAGAGCCATCCTGGATCTGAAATAACTGCCACCCGGAGGCCCTCCACGACAGCCGCAGAACAGACAAGCGCCCCGGTGGTTGAAACTAGTCTGAGATCGTCTACACCAGCCAGAGATGAGACGGGCCATTCTGTAAGTGAGTCAATTGCCACACACAGACCATCCACGACAACTCCAGAGCAGACGAGTGCCCTGGTGGTTGGGACAAGAACTACCCAGAGATCATCTACAACAGCAACAGAGCAGATGAGCGGTTCAATATCTCAGTCAACAGTCAGCGAGAGACCTTCCACAACAGCCGCAGAACACACGAGCGCCGCCGTGGTTGAGACAACGGCTAGTCTAAGATCTTCTACAACAGCCGCTGAGCAGACGAGCCATCTTGGAATTGAAACTACTGGCACCCAGATACCCTCTACGACAGCTACAGTGCAGACAAGGGTACCGGTAGTTGGGACGACAAACGT